>NC_056739.1:1473365903-1473508403 GCF_019279795.1 Protopterus annectens
AACCCCCCACCGAGAAAGGCAGTAGAGGTAGCTGTTGCCCTGGTAGAGTGGGATCTAATGGTAGGAGGAACTGGTTTCCCATGATGGGTATAGCAGAATCGTATGCAATGGCCTATCCATTTAGAAATGGTTTGCTTGGATATGGCCCTCCCTTGAGAAGCTGTAGCATAGGAAACAAAAAGCTGGTCTGTTTTTCTGAAAGCCTTAGTTTTATCCAAGTAGTAACGAAGTTGCCTGTGAATGTCCAAGGAATGCAGGAGTCTCTCACCTTTGTTCTGTGGATTGGGGAAGAAAGTGGTTAGGTGGATGGTTTGATTTAAAGCTACACTGGAAACCACCTTAGGCATGAAGGAAGGATTAGTTCGTAGAGAAACTCTGTCTTGATGGAAAATGAGGAAAGGTTCCACTGACAAGTGCCTGTAATTCTGAGACTCTCCTAGCAGAAGTTATTGCCAGGAGCAGGGCAGTCTTCCAGGATAAGAACTGAAGGTCTGCAGAAAAAGCTGGTTCAAAGGGAGGTAGCGTTAGTTTTTCCAGAACAAAGTTGAGGTCCCATGTTAGTGTAGGGGCTCTTCTAGGTGGTCTAAAGTTTTTTGCCACTCTGAGGAACTGCCTTAGTAGAGGATTGGAAAATAAAGGTGGATTAGTGTTGTAGTGAGCTGAAATAGCTGAAGCATGGATTTTAATAGAGGAGAAGGAAAGTCCATTATGCAACATCTCAGTTAATACTGCAGAATGTGAGGCATATGAGGCTGAGTTGTGTCTTGGCCTTTAGCTTGGTTCCAAGCACAAAACCTTTTCTATTTGCCCGAGTAAGCCTTCCTGGTGCTTGGCCTCCTGGCCTCTAGAATAACATCCAGTACTGCTTGTGAAAGAGGGGCTGGTGGGATGTTTAATTGATTTGCCATGCAGCCAGGTTTAAGGTTTTGATCTGGCTGTGTAGAATCTGCTTGTCTTGCTGCATGAGTAAATGAGGAATTTGAGGCAATATCCATGGTGGGTTGTGAGCCATATTCTTCAATAGCAGGTACCAGTGCTGGCGTGGCCAGTCTGGGGCTATGAGAATCAGTCGAGGTTTCTCCTTTTTGACCTTCAAAAGAACCTTTGTGAGAAGAGGTAATGGAGGAAAGGCATATGCTGTCAGGTTTTTCCAACTGAAGGAGAGAGCGTCCACTTTCCAAGCTTGATGGTGGAATGTCCTTGTACAAAATAGTTTTGAGGACTGGCAAACAGGTCTATATTTGGTAGACCCCATCTGTGAGTTATCATTGTAAATATTTGTGGGTCTAGCTTCCACTCATGGGGATCTTTGATGTTTCTGCTTAGGTCGTCTGCCAATGTGTTTTTCTGTCCTGGCAGGAATTGAGTCTGTAACTGGACTTGGTAGGCCAGAGCTGTGTTCCACAAGATTATTGCTTGCCTGCAAAGAGGGTAGGAATGTGTGCCCCCTTGTTTGTTTATGTACCACATTATTATGGTGTTGTCCGTCCTTATTGCAAGTTGTCCTGGCTGTAGTAGATCCTTGAAGGCTGTCAGAGCTTTCTGTACAGCTAGCATCTCTTTTTGGTTTATGTGCAGTTTTCTTTGTTCTGCAGTCCATAGGCCTTGAAGGCATTGCCCTGCCATGTGTGCCCCCCAGGCATAGTCTGAAGCATCTGTTGATAGTTTGCCTGGGAGGGGGCAAGATAAAAGGCTGACCCTTGTTGAGGTGACATGCCTGTGCCCACCATAGAAATTCCTGTTGAAGGCAGGAAATGAGAGATATCAGTGTCCAAGCTGTGGCTGTGTTGAGACCATACGCTTTTTAGGTACCACTGTAATTTCCTCATATGCAGTTTTGCAAATGGTATTATCAGAGTGCAAGATGCCATGAAGCCCAAAGCTTGAAGAATTTTTCTTGCAGTTAATTGGGTATTTGTTGCCATTGTCTTGAAATATTGAGTCAGTTGTAATTGCTTGTCTGGTGTAAGATAAGCCTTCTGGGCCATTGTGTCCAAGCTGGCACCCAGGAATGTCATTTTTTGTGAGGGTACTAGTTTTGACTTCTTTTCGTTTACTGTGTACCCCAGACAATTTAGTAGATGCTTCACAAAAGCCAGATGTTGTAAGAGAATGTCCTTTCTTTCGGCTTCGATGAGGCAGTCGTCCAGATATGGATATATCTGAATTCCTCTGTCTGCAGTATGCAATTACTGGTGCCAGGCATTTTGTGAATACTCTGGGCGCAGTAGATAAGCCAAAGAGCAGTGCAGAGAATTGATAATGGGTTGAACCTGCAATGAAACGGAGGTATCTTCTGCAACTTTGTCTGATAGGGACATGCAGGTATGCCTCCTTGAGGTCCGTTACCAGCCATGCTTCCTTGCCCAACATGGGAAGTAGCTGCTGTAGTGTTAGCATCTTGAATTTGGGAACTTGTGTTTAGAATAGAAAGGTCCAGAATTGGTCTCCAAGCATTTTCGTTCCTGGGTACTAGGAAGAGTCTTGAGTAAAATCCTTGGCCTTGCTCTTAAGTTGGTACCCTTTGAATGGCTCTCATGGCCATGAGAGCTGTCATTTGTTTTTGAGCCTCTGCCCTTTGATTTTGTGGCAGGTTTGGCATTCCTCTTTTTATTGGCAAGGTGTGAAAGTGGAATCTGTATCCTCGTAAAATTATGTCTAGGACCCATTTGTCCTTTGTGATCATGTGCCAGTTGTCTGCAAATAGTGCTAGTTTTCCCCCCAAGGGGGCTGACAAAAGAGCTTTGTTTGGCCAGCTGAGGTGCAAGTCATTGAGTTTGCCTTCTGGTAGGTTGAGACCTGTCTTCTCCTCCCTTCTGGGTTGGAGTGCCCCATTGGCGAGGCTTATACTGATCTTGTGGTTGTCCTCTGCCCCTTGGGCGTCTGTATTTACCCCTCTGAGGCCTGTCAGTGGCTGGAAAGGAACAAATTTTTGTTGGCCAGTTTCTGCTGAAGCGAGGGGGTTGTACTTGTAGAAAATCTTTGACTGTCTGCATTGATTTCGCCTTATCTTCCATTTTCTTTAAAACTTCTTCTGCTTTAACACCAAAAAGAACATCCTGCTGTAAAGGGAGCATCTAATAGTTTTGCTTTAACATGATCAGGCAGACTTCGTTCTTTTAACCAGGCATGCCTACGTATAACTGATCCAGTGACAGCTGCTCTGCAGGAGGCCTCTAAAGAATCAAACCCACATTGTAAGGTATGTTTGCCCACCTGCTCAGTGGCGTTCAACAAATCCTGTACTACGTTCATTTCAGATTGTTGAGGTAAGGTGGTTATCTTTTGTTTTAATTGAGAGATCAGAAATTGCTGATACTTAAACATATAAAATTGACAGTTTAGTGTTCTCATAGCTAAAGTGGCTGAGGTGTAAACCTTTTTCCTCCATCTGTCTAGTGCTCTTGAATCCCTTTCAGAAGGTACTGGATTTTTAGCCATGGAAGCCTTAGCCCCCTTGGGACCCTGGGTGATGGTCTCTGGGTCAGCTAATGGGCTTTTGTAAAGGAATTTGTGGGAATCAGGTACTCGGTATCTGTCAGGCTTGGCCGGGGCAGGAGGTATAGAGTCAAGGTTGAAACTGGATTCTAAGTAGACATCATCCACAATGTCCAAAACAGGAGGGATGGCTAGAGGTCTGTGTTGGGGGAGTAAAAGAAACTCTCTCAGCCTTTTCTTGGAATCAGAGTAATCCTGACCTTCCCAGTGAAAATGTTCCCTCATAGTGTGTAAAGTTTCCCCAAAAGAGTAATCTTCTGGAAGGGAAGCTGAGGGAACAGATTCCTCAGCATCAGAATCTTCATAAGGAGAGAAGGAATAGTCTTGGTCCCCAGAGGAATCCGAAGAAATAGACAGTTGTTCAGAGGAAACAGATTCTTCCTCTTGTCTAGGCCTTTTGTCAGGAGGAGGCTGTGAACCCCTGATAAGAGAAATCAAATCTTCTGCCATTTTGAGCATCTGTTTCTTAGGCATAGGGCCTTGAACAGGTGATTGAAGTGAAGCCTTTTTCGATTCAGGAGTTTTCGACTTGGAAAACGTTTTGACTGTAAGAGTCGGTCTGAAAACGCCTTCAGAAACCGATGGCTTTTCAGAAGTACCGACGTCCTTGGAAGGTAAATTGTCGGTAGGGCCTGAAATAAAAGGCTGCGTCTACCTAGTACATTCTGACAAAATATCTGTAGCGGTCTCGGGTTCCAGAACTGCGGTAGTCAGAGGCTCACTGATAACCGGAGACCGGATCAACAGAGGCCTTGGAATCGGGCTTAGGCCTGGGCTGTCGGTCCTTGTCCCTGTGTTTTTTGTGCACGCTGGTAGTCGGTAGCTCCGACGGCATGTTATAGTTACATTTTCTACCAAAAAAGTGTTGTGTGAAATCAAATCGTCTTTTAATAGTACGTTTATTAAATCTAGCACAAAAAAAATGACAAGAAGTGACGTCGTGATCAGGGCCTAGGCAAGGTATGCAATAAGAATGAAAATCCTTATGAGGTATTTGCTTCCCACAAGAAATACAATTGTTAACTTTTTCTGACATCGGTCTGAGGCAAGAAAAGTTTCCCCAACGGGGTACTTAGCTTAGAATTCTGTCTGAAATTCGAAAATCTCAGGAGTCGGCCGACAGGCACTTGCGAACTGCTTCTGCTTCGGGCACCGCGCGGCAAGAAAAACTGAGGAAAATGGCGTCGGTTGCAATATATGTACCCCTGGCGCACTGACGTCAGGGATGAGGTGACAGCAACCGACATCGGACCAAGACTTTGGAAATCCGGCCGACTGCGGGACCGCCTGACGACAGGATAACCCGAGTGTGATGACTGCAGCAGGGTAACACGAACATTCATTGTTTCCAGACTGTGACAATGTTGACTCCATAAACTTTTTAGATACCATTGTAGTTTCCTCATATGCAGTCTTGCATATGGAATTAGTAGGATGCAGGATGCCATGAACTCCAAAGCCTGCAGAATTTGTCTTGCAGATAACTGGGTTTTTGCTGCCATCTGTTTGAAGTATATAGTCAGTTGCCTTTGTTTGTCTGGTGTAAGGTAAGCCATCTGGGCAGTTGCATTCAAGCTTGCACCCAAGAATGTAATTTTTTTGAGAGGGTACCAGTTGTGATTTCTTTTCATTTATTGTGTACGCTAGGCATGTTAGAAGCCTTTTCACAAACGCCAGATGTTGAAGAATGTCCTTGTCTTCTGCTTGAATGAGACAGTCGTCCAAGTAAGGATAGATCTGTATGTTTGTCTGCAAAATGCAATTACTGGTGCCAGGCACTTTGTAAAGACCCTGTGTACAGTAGATAAGCTAATATTATACAATTCCTCCCCTAAAACGTGCACGCTGATTGGCCAGCCCAACCAGCGTGCCCGTTGAAAATCCCTCAATATACTAAAGGAAAAAGGTCCGGTCGCCCGGACTTTTTCTGTTAGTATAAAACACTGTCTCGCTATGTTAAGGGTTTAACATAGCGACACAGGTTTAAAAAAAGCAACGGAGATCTCCGTTGCTTATTGTAAAGCTGTCTCGGTATGTTAAACTCCTTTAACATAGCAACACAGTGTGTACTTTTTTTTTTTAAAGCTGTCTCGCTATGTTAAATGGGTTTAACATAGCGAAACAGTAAAAAAAAAGCAACGGAGATCTCCGTTGCTTATTTTAAAGCTGTCTCGCTATGTTAAACCCATTTAACATAGCAATAAAAAGCAACGGAGATCTTGCGTTCTCCGTTGCTTTTGCCCACAGCTCTGATGTACTGCACAGGTGCACAGTACATCAGAACTGCCGCAGAATACCAGGCAGCTGCGGAAGGGCAGTAAAGAGGCATTATACAATGCCATTATTTAAGAAAAGTAATTATTTCTTTTCTTAAATAATGTCATTGTATAATAGCAATAACCCACTTCTGGGTGTGGGTAATGCTGGATTTACCCACGGTTGGCTTCGTTTGGGTCCCTTGGGCTTCGCCCTCAGGACCAAACCACGCCAACCGTGGGTAACTCCAGCATTACCCACACCCAGGCGTGGGTTATTGCTATAATAGCTTATAATAAAAAGTTATGTACTCACCATAACGTTCCATCTGAGTAGGTACTTCATTTGTCTGAAACTTGTGGGTATCGGATCTGACCTCGGATCAGAGCTGGCAGCTTCACTAGCTAAAAGATCAGAGCTCCTAGTTCTCCCCCTACCCATAATCCCCTGCTGCCTACTGTATTACCTCAGATCGAGTTTGCTCAGTCCCAAAAAATTCACACCCTTGACAGAGGATCAAGTGCTGCCTAACCTCATGAAAACATTTTTCAGGTGACCAGGTATCACGATATGGTTAGGGGGCATGGGGGGGGGGGGGGTTGGTTGCAGACAAATGAAGTACCTACTCAGATGGAACGTTATTGTGAGTACATAACTTCTTTATCTGAAGTAGTTACTTCTTTTATTCTGCAACCTGTGGGACAGAGTCCCCAGCTACCTATAAAAAATAACCCTGGGTGGCCTTATGGAAGGATATTCAGAGGCACCGTGGAGCCAAAGGAAGCCCTACTCCTCTAAATCATATCCAATTTATAATGGGAAATGAACGTATGAGAAGAGGACCAAGTAGCTGCTGAACATATGTCGTCCAGAGGAACCCTGGACCAGAAGGCTGCTGATGTAGCAATGGATCGGGTTGAATGAGCGCGGATTTCCATAGGAACTGGTTTACCCGGGGACGTATACCAGTGGATTATGCACTGGGAAATCCAGTTAGCCAGGGTTACTTTAGAAATTGCCTTTCCCATAGCTGATTTGGCAAAGGACACAAACAACTGATCAGACTTGCGAAAATCTTTAGTCCTGTGCAGGTAGAAATGTAGTTGCCTGTGTACATCCAGTTTGTGCAATGTGTACTCCCCTTTGTTCTGAAAATTTGGAAAGAATACAGTCAAATTGATTGATTGGTTAATATTGGACTCTGAAGCCACCTTCGGCAGGAAAGACGGGTTAGTCCCGAGAGACACTATCCTTGTGAAAAATGAGGTAGGGGGGTTTCATGCACAGGGCTTGGAGTTCTGATACCCTCCTGGCTGACTTAATAGCCACTAAAAAGGCTGTTTTCCAAGACAAGAATTTTAACGGAACCGAAGTGGCAGGCTCAAAGGGTGAACTTGTCAAAGTTTGTAAGACTAAAGTTAAGTCCCGTGGAAGAACCACAGATTTCACTGGTGGTTTCAAAAGAAAAATGCCCCTCAAGAAGGTTTTGCATATCTTTGAAGATGCTACAGACCCCAATCCATCCCCCACATGAAAATGGGAAATGGCTGCTAACTGCACCTTAACTGTGGAAGTGTTCGCTCCTTTTTGAAAGATTAGCGGCAAAAAATCCAGAATCGTTGGAATAGGGACTGTAAATGGATCCAGGCCCTTGCCTTCGGCCCAGATGGAAAAACATTTCCATTTACTATTGTAAATTTTTCTGGTAGCAGGCTTATGGGCCACCACCAGAATGGCCTTCACTGGTGATGAGATACCGGGAGTCCTAGCCATCAGAGGCACTGGATCAACCAAGCAGTCAGCTTGAGGTTTAGCAGGTTCGGGGGTTGGCATCCAGCAGGGTGCGAGATCAAATGTGGAATGGGATCCAGAATCCACAGAGGAAAAATACTGAGACACCGCAGATAAGGGAACCAGATCTGACGAGGCCAGAATGGGGCTATGAGGATAACTCTGCTCCCCAACAGACGTGCTTTCTGAATGAACTTCGTCATAAGCGGGAGGGGGGGGATAAGCATAAAGGTGGCCAAGCATGCACCAGAGTGTCTCTTGGGGCCTCCCCTGAAGGGGAAGTATTGCGAAGTACTCGCTGCACTTTGTGTTTGACAGAGAGGCGAAAAGATCGCAGCGAGGCCAGCCTCATGTGCGGAAGATCTGCTTCGCAACTGAAGGATTGAGAGACCACTCGTACGGGGTGAGAATCACCCAACTCAAGTTTGTCCGCCAATATGTTGGACCGACCCGGAATGTGCATTGCTACCAGAAAGCGGTTGGTGGATATCGCCCATTCCCACACACTCATAGCCTCTTGGCAGAGGGGATAAGACCTGGTTCCCCCGTGTTTGTTTATGTACCAGACTACCGCCATGTTGTCTGTCTGGATCGCAATAGTCCCTAGAGGGAGAAGGTTGTGGAGAGCTTGCAGGCACCGCCCTCATCTCTAGGACATTAATATGCAAAGCAGCCTCTATGGGGGTCCACGTGCCTTGGACGGTTCTGCCCGAACAATGCCCCCCCCCACCAGAGGCGAGAAGCATCCGTGGTCAACGTGGCTTGGAGTGGGGGAATTACAAAGGGTCTCCCTTCTCGCAGCTCCCACGAGTGAAGCCACCAAAGGAGGGAGTCCCTGCAAATTCTGCTCAGTGGAATAGGGGTGTTCAGTGGGTGAAACACTAATGACCATTGAACTTAAAGAATCCACTATAAGATGCTCATCCGTAGGCGTGCATGAAGAGAGAGACCGATGGCCGCTGCCATAGACCCCAGTGCCCTCAGGACAAACTCTGCCGCAGGTGCTGGGCTTTGAAGAAGGGCTAAGACCTGATGCGATAAGCTGTTCAGCCTGTCTGAAGTTAGTAGGGCCCGATAGATGCGCATGTCCAATTTGGCCCCTATAAACTCCAAGACCTGCACTGGATGAAGTTAGGACTTTTGAAGGTTCACTGATATGCCCAAACTCTGGGCGAGAGCTAGAGCATAATCCCTTGCAACGTAGAGTTGATGCCTGTTGGGGGCAGCAAGGAGCCAGTCATCCAGGTATGGAAATACCTGAATGCCCTGGAGTCTCAGGTGGGCTGCAACCACTGCCATGACCTTGGTGAACACCCTGGGGGCTGAGGTGAGGCCGAATGGGAGAACCCTAAATTGATAATGACCGTCTCCTAGCCAGAAGCGGAGAAACCTCCTGGATCATCGGTCCATCAGAATGTGGTAGTACGCATCCTTGAGGTCTATGGAGCACATCCAGTCGTTCTCCTGAAGAAGGGGGAGAATAGACTGAAAAGTGACCATCCGGAACTTCTCCTTGGGGATGAACAGGTTCAGGGCAGAGAGATCTAGAATCGGTCTCAAGTCCCCCATCTTCTTTGGCACCAAAAAGAACCTGGAGTAGTAGCCCAATCCAGACTGGTCTGGGGGGATGGGCTGGATAGCTCTTTTTTCTAGCAGCTTTGACACTTCTAAGGCTGCTGCCTCCCCCTTTGATCGGGTGGGACATCGGGGAGACGCCTGACTTTGGGGGGTAGGTTCATGAAGGGAATTGAGTAACCTCTGGATAGGATTCTGAGCACCCATCGATCTGTCGTGATGGACTCCCAATTTGACAGATGCTCCGATAAACGCCCCCGACTGCCTCCAAAGAGGGACAGCCGGGTAAGCCCTCAGGGCTGTTGCGCAGGCCTGTCCGAGAAAGGTTCCCTCGACCCGAAGTTACGCGGCTCCCCCTCTGCCTCTGGGCCGGCGTCCACCTTGTCCTCTACCTCTAGAGGACGAGGTGTCTGAAGCCGGATGAGACTGCTGAGACTTGCGGAACCACAACTTCTTTTCTCCCCTCTGATTCCTAGAAAAGGATCGTTGGGGATTCGAGAAGCGGACCCCGACGGCAGACAGCGTCTTCCCATCCTTCTCACTTTGGACCAGCATCTCGCGTACGGTCTTGCCAAAAAGCGAAAGATCCGTCAAAGGGTGCATTCGCGAAGGGCGCCTTGAAGGGTTCCGCGAAATCGCAAAGGTGGAGCCTCTCTAATAAACAGTGAATCCTTCGTGGTGGCCTCTTTCCATTTTTATGCTATTGGAGCCAGGAGTGATGCCGCAAGACGACCCCGGCTTTGCTAGCCCTAGCGGCTCCCTCCGTAGCATGAGAGTAACCGCATGGATGTATTAGAAATGGACTTTAGAGTGGCCATACGAGTCGCAAATGTGCTTTTATCCGCGACCATCATGGACTCTGGGGGGGCTGCAGTTTATTCCTTAATTAAGTCTCGCTGAAGCCTGATAATGTGTGCCATATAGTTCAGCTCCCTTAGAGAGAAGGTTGCTGAAGCAAACATCCGCTTCCCAATGCGGTCCATCACCCGAGATTCCTTATCCGGAGGATGGACCGAGGAACTCTCCTGTGCGAGTTCCTTCTTCGTGGCGGCCACCACCAACATGGCATCAACAGGGGACCCCTTAGCCCAGGACTGCCCATCTGCGGGGGGCTAAGAACTTTGTCAGGATGTCTGGGGATTGGCTCCACGGTGTCGGGCTCTTTCCACGCCCTGGTAGTGATTAAGTCCACCAAGGGGTCAGCCAGAGGGGACACCCAGGAGGTAGAAGGGCCTGCCTCAAACGCCTCCAGGAACACCGACTCGTCTGAGGAAGGTTTTTGGGCAGACCACCTTCCTCTAATACGCAACATTTCCATGATGTCTCCAAAGCAGACATCCTCGGGGGGTGACCTTGGGGAACCTTCCCCTTCATCCAAATCCATGTCCGTGGTGATGGACTCAGGGGAGTCCAGGTGCCTCCTTTTACACTGCCGTTTGCGAAGCACCTCCTTGGTGGGACTGTCCGAGGAGGGCTCGCCCAGGGGGTCCTGTTCCTCCAAGGGAACTAACTGGAGGGTTTGAGCAGGCTGTCCCATAGGATGGATGATGGACGACAGACCCACATGCATAGGGGGAGCAGGAGGATCCGAGGCCTGGACCAGGGATCTGGAAGACCTCGACAGAACCCTCTCCACTACCTCAAAAGCCGAAGGAAAACTACTTTCCCCAGGCTCCGAAAGTAGTCTCCTTGGTTCCGAAGCAGGGATCGGAGTCGGAGCCGAAGCTGTCGGATCCAAGAGAGAAGTGTGCTCCAACCTACACTGCGCCAGAGATACACCAATCCCCACGGATCCGATGCTTGGCCCGGAGAGCTATGATCCGACACGCTCGAGGGTACGGTCAGTGAAGATACTGGAGCTATCGGCGCCGACGAAACCCCAGATCCGGGCGGATCCGATGACTCCAAAACCCTAAAGCAGGTCGGAGAAGGAGTGATCGGAGCAAAGAGAGGGGCTGTGCTCCCCCCCTGAGGAGGGGGGGGAGGCAAGAGCACCCCATCTGCATTTGGGTCTGCAAGAATAGACACATCATCCGATCCATGTCCGCGTCGGTAAGGCTCCTGGTTGACCTAAAGGAAGTCGTCGAGGCGGGCCGGGAGGGTCGCCTCGACGACCTCGAAGGAGACCGGTACTCCTCCTCTGGCTCCGGCAAGAAACGAGGTGAACGGAGCCGAGAGGGGGAGGATCCGGAGACCTTTGAGGGAGAGCCAACAACTTTTGAAGGGGGGGCTGAGGGGTGAGCCTCAGCCCGCCTTTTGTGAGACCTGTGCTTATCTTTCTCCTTATGTCTTTTTTCTTTTGAGAAAGAAGCACTAGAGTCCCCCGAACTCTGCACAGCAGAGGGAGTTTGAGTCCCAGGCAGAGCGGGGGAACTGAAGGCACCGGGACTACGGTAGAAGCCTGAGCCTTCGAGGGGGAGGAAGAAGAAGCCGTGTCCTGGGGAAGTAAGCCCGCCAGGATCAGCTTGTTCTTTCTGTCCCTAATTGCCCAGGGATTAAAGGCTGCACAAATTTGGCAAGCCGTTGAAAAATGGGCCACCCCCCCAGGCACAAGACGCACTGAGTGTGGGCATCAGCAGGGGAAAGCTTATGGCCACACTCAGAGCACTTAGAAAAAATGGCCTTGGGCTCTTCAGCCATTACAAAACACACACACCCAAACACTAAGGGGGGAGGGGAACAACACGCGACGCCAACGACCACGAATAAACTACCACAGAAAAAAGTTAACACTCTATTCTACCAATGGGAAATTAACACTACCAAGCACACACTACCAAGCACACGCTAACTAAGGACAAAGTTAAACTTAAAGATATTTTCTCAGAGAAAAAGTGGTAATGATCTCACCAAGCCTAAGGAGCTCTTCACAAGTAGCTGCTTCAGCTGCGGCAAACTCGATCTGAGGTAATACAGTAGGCAGCAGGGGATTATGGGTAGGGGGAGGAGCTAGGATCTTTTAGCTAGTGAAGCTGCCGGCTCGGATCAGAGGTCGGATCAGATACCCACAGGTTGCAGAACAAATGAAGTAACTACTTCAGATTAGATAATCTGCACGATTCCCTTATTGGACTATGCCTCAAGTCTAGAGTTACTAACCAAGTGTTTTTGCCCAGCATGGGCAGTAGCTGTTGTAAAGTCAGCATTTTGAATTTTGGGATGTCCAAGAATGCGTTAAAAATCGGTAAGTTCAGTATTGGACGCCAGGCATGGTCTTTTCTGGGTACCAGAAACAGTCTTGAATAAAAACCTTGTCCTTTTTCCTGTTCTGGTATTGGTTGAATAGCTCCCATATCCATGAGGGACAGAACAAGTTTCCGAGCCTCTGCCCATTGATTTTGTGGCAGATCTGGCCAACCGTTTGGAATTGGCAAAGTATGGAAAAGAAATCTGTACCCCTGGAATACTATGTTTAATACCCACTTGTCCTGGGTTATTAACTGCCAATTTTGAGCATGAAGTGATAATTTTCCCCTCAAGGGGGTTGCAAAAAGATAAGTGCTTGGTGATGGTAGAGGGAAGTCATTGAGCTGGTTTACTGTAGGGTTGTGCTTTGTTTCCTCCAGATTTGGAGGTAGAGGCACACCATTGCTTTGACCTGTAAGAACCCTGTGATTGGTATCTAGAGGATTTGCCTTGTGAGGCTCTGTCGGACACAGGAAAGGACCAATTTTTAGTAGGCCAGTGTCTACTGAATCTGGGTGGCTGCACTTGTAAGAAATCTTTTACAGTTTGCATAGATTTAGCTTAGTCTTCCATTTTCTTTAAAACCTCTTCTGCCTAACTACCAAACACAGTATAATGTTGTAAAGATGCATCCAACAATTTAGCTTTAACATGATCAGGCAGATTTTGCTCCTTGAGCTAGACATGCCTTCTAATCACAGATCCAGTAACTGCGGCCCTGTAAGAGGCCTCCAAGGAATCAAAACCACATTATAAAGTATGCTTTGGAATCTGTTCTGCTGCATGCAATAATCCCTGTAATTCTTTATTTTCCACACAATCAGAAATCATTTTCTGTTTCAATAAGCCCATAACATGCTGTTGATATTTATGCATATGAAACTGGCAGTTTAATGCCCTAATTGCCAAGGTTGCAGACGTATAAACCTTCTTTCCCCATCTATCCAGCGTCCTGGAATCTCTATCAGAGGGGGTAGGGATTTTTGGCTGTAGAGGCTTTTACACCCTTGGGACCCTGTGAGATAGTTTCAGGATCAGCAGCAGGATTTTTGAATAAAAATTTGTGAGAGTCAGGAACCCTGTAATATCCATCTGGCTTATTAGGAGCCAGAGGTAGGGAATCAGGAGCCATGCTTGATTCCAAAAACACATCAACAATGTCTAATACAGGAGGTATAGCCAAAGGCCTATGCTGAGGAAGAAGGAAATAGTACAGTTTTGTACCTACCATAAATGTAGATGTTCGAGTGTTCACCCTGCTGCAGTCATCACACTTGGGTTATCCTGTCGTCAGGCGGTCCCGCAGTCGGCCAGATTTCCAAAGTCTTGGTCCGATGTCGGTTGCTGTCGCCTCATCCCTGACGTCAATGTGCCAGGGGTACATATATTGCAACAGACAGCATTTTCTTCAGTTTTTCTTGCCCCAGATGTCAGGTGCCCCCAAAAAGGTGATCCAAATTAGTACCAAAAAGGTGTGAAGACTGTTCAAACACAAAATCACTTCAGCTATAAACAAATACATCAGAAAGGCATAGCAAAGGTTTAGCCAGTAAATCAGAGGGGTTGGAGGGAGGGTAACCTGGACTGCAGCAGGGTGAACACTAGAACATCTACATTTATGGTAGGTACAAAACTGTAGTATGTTCATCGTGTTACCCTGCTGCAGTCATCACACTTGGGTTGAGTCCCAAAGCTAAGGTAGGGTGGAGGCATCATAGAGGGTTAGTGGAGACAATGAGGCCCTGCAGAACTGCAGTGGCGAAGCCTGCCCTGGATTTAGAATAAAGAGGTAAGTGATAGTGTTTGGTGAAGGTGTGTACAGAACTCCAAGTTAAAGCTTCTAAAATTTCCTTGGTAGGAACCCCCCTGAGAAAGGCAGTAGAGGTAGCTGTTGCTCTGGTAGAGTGGGATCTAATGGTAGGAGGAACTGGTTTCCCATGATGGGTATAGCAGAATCGTATGCAATGGCCTATCCATTTAGAAATGGTTTGCTTGGATATGGCCCTCCCTTGAGAAGCTGTAGCATAGGAAACAAAGAGCTGGTCAGTTTTTCTGAAAGCCTTAGTTTTATCCAAGTAGTAACGAAGTTGCCTGTGAATGTCCAAGGAATGCAGGAGTCTCTCACCTTTGTTCTGTGGATTGGGGAATAAAGTGGGTAGGTGGATGGTTTGATTTAAAGCTACACTGGAAACCACCTTAAGCATGAAGGAAGGATTTAGTTCGTAGAGAAACTGTCTTGATGGAAAATGAGGAAAGGTTCCACTGACATAAGTGCCTGTAATTCTGAGACTCTCCTAGCAGAAGTTATTGCCAGGAGCAGGGCAGTCTTCCAGGATAAGAACTGAAGGTCTGCAGAAAAAGCTGGTTCAAAGGGAGGTAGCGTTAGTTTTTCCAGAACAAAGTTGAGGTCCCATGTTGGTGTAGGGGCTCTTCTAGGTGGTCTAATGTTTTTTGCCCCTCTGAGGAACTGCCTTAGTAGAGGATTGGAAAATAAAGGTGGATTAGCGTCGTAGTGAGCTGAAATAGCTGAAGCATGGATTTTAATAGAGGAAAAGGAAAGTCCTTTCTGCAACATCTCAGTTAAATACTGCAGAATGTGAGGCATATGAGGCAGAGTTGTGTCTTGGCCTTTAGCTTGGTTCCAAGCACAAAACCTTTTCCATTTGCCCGAGTAAGCCTTCCTGGTGCTTGGCCTCCTGGCCTCTAGAATAACATCCAGTACTGCTTGTGAAAGAGGAACTGGTGGGATGTTTAATTGATTTGCCATGCAGCCAGGTTTAAGGTTTTGATCTGGCTGAGTAGAATCTGCTGGTCTTGCTGCGTGAGAAAATGAGGAATTTGAGGCAATATCCATGGTGGGCTGTGAGCCATATTCAATAGTGGGTACCAGTGCTGGCGTGGCCAGTCTAGGGCTATGAGAATCAGTCGAGGTTTCTCCTTTTTGACCTTCAAAAGAACCTTTGTGAGAAGAGGTAATGGAGAAAAGGCATATGCTGTCAGGTTTTTCCAACTGAAGGAGAGAGCGTCCACTTTCCAAGCTTGATGGTGGAATGTCCTTGTACAAAATTTTGTCAGCTGGTAGTTTTGAGGACTGGCAAACAGGTCTATTTGGTAGACCCCATCTTTGAGTTATTGTAAATATTTGTGGGTCTAGCTTCCACTCCTGGGGATTTTTGATGTTTCTGCTTAGGTCGTCTGCCAATGTGTTTTTCTGTCCTGGCAGGAATTGAGCCTGTAACTGGACTTGGTAGGCCAGAGCTGTGTTCCATAAGATTATTGCTTGCCTGCAAAGAGGGTAGGAATGTGTGCCCCCTTGTTTATGTACCACATTACTGTGGTGGTGCCCGTCTTTATTGCAAGTTGTCTTGGCTGTAGTAGATCCTTGAAGGCTGTCAAGAGCTTTCTGTAAAGCTAGCATCTCTTTTTGGTTTATGTGCAGTTTTCTTGGTTCTGCAGTCCATAGGCCTTGAATGCATTGCCCTGCCATGTGCGCCCCCCCAGGCATAGTCTGAAGCATCTGTTGTGATAGTTTGCCTGGGTTGAGGCAAGATGAAAGGCTGACCCTTGTTGAGGTGACATGCCTGTGCCCACCATAGAAATTCCTGTTGAAGGCAGGGAATGAGAGATATCAGTGTGTCCAAGCTGTGGCTGCATTGAGACCATATGCTTTTTAGGTACCACTGTAATTTCCTCATATGCAGTTTTGCAAATGGTATTATCAGAATGCAAGATGCCATGAAGCCCAAAGCCTGCAGAATTTTTCTTGCAGTCAATTGGGTCTTTGTTGCCAATGTTTTGAAATATTGAGTCAGTTGTAATTGCTTGTCTGGTGTAAGATAAGCCTTCTGGGCCGTTGTGTCCAAGCTGGCACCCAGGAATGTCATTTTTTTGTGAGGGTACTAGATTTGACTTCTTTTTGTTTACTGTGTACCCCAGACAATTTAGTAGATGCTTCACAAAAGCCAAATGTTGTAAGAGAATGTCCTTTCTTTCTGCTTGGATGAGGCAGTCGTCCAGATATGGATATATTTGAATTCCTCTTTGTCTGCAGTATGCAATTACTGGTGCCAGGCATTTTGTTAATACTCTGGGCGCAGTAGATAAGCCAAAGGGCAGTGCAGAGAATTGATAATGGGTTGAACCTGCAATGAAACGGAGGTATCTTCTGCAACTTTGTCTGATAGAGACATGCAGGTATGCCTCCTTGAGGTCCAACATTACCAGCCATGCTTTCTTGCCCAACATGGGAAGTAGCTGCTGTAGTGTTAGCATCTTGAATTTGGGAAAGTACAGTTTTGTACCTACCATAAATGTAGATGTTGGAGTGCTGATACAGCTGCAGTCATAACAGATGGGTTCTCCTGCCGTCAGGCGGGACCTCGGTCGGCCAAATTCCAAAGTCTAGGTCCGGCGTCGGTTGCAGTCGCTTCTTCCCTGACGTCAGTGTGACAGGGGTATAAAAGAACCAGCTGACGCCATTTTCTTCAGTTTTTCTTGCCCCAGATGTCAGGTGCCCCCAGGAAGAAGGCAATACATAAAATTATGTAACAATGCAATGCAATATAATCAAAGACCAGTAGCTGCAAGCAAATACACCATAAAAGAAGACCCCTAGAGGGAAAGGAGGGAGGGAAACCTGGACTGCAGCTGTATTAGCACTCGAACATCTACATTTATGGTAGATACAAAACTGTACTATGTTCATCATGCATACATCTGCAGTCATAACAGATGGGTAGAATCCCAAAGCTAAGAAAAGGGTGGTAGGCACTAGGTGTAGCTAGGAGGAGTCAAAATGCCCTGCAAGACTGCAGTGGCAAAACCTGCTCTAGATTTGGAGTATAATGGTAGGTTGTAGTGCTTGGAGAAGGTATGCACATAAGTCCAAGTGGCTGCTTCTAAAATATCCTTGGTAGGAACTCCTCTGAGGAAGGCTGCAGAGGTGGCTGTGACCCTGGTAGAATGAGTTCTAATGCCTGTAGGTACAGTTTTGCCATGAAAGGAATAGCAAAAGCGTATGCAGTGGGCTATCCATTTTGAGATTGTCTGTTTGGATATTGACTTTCCTTGAGCTCCTACCGCATAGGCCACAAAAAGCTGTTCTGATTTTCTGAAAGGTTTTGTTCTGTCCAAATAATAGCATGATTGTCTGTGGATGTCCAGGGAATGCAGTAATCTCTCCCCTTTGTTTTGAGGATTAGGATAAAAAGTAGGTAAATGTATGGCCTGATTTAAAGCTACCCTGGATACCACTTTAGGCATAAAGGACAGGTTGGTACGTAATAAAACTCTGTCCTGATGGAAGATGATGATAAAAGGCTGGACAGCCATAAGAGCCTGTAGTCCTGAAACTCTACGAGCTGAAGTGATAGCCAGAAGGAAAACTGTTTTCCAGGACAAATTTTGTAAATCCGATGAGGCAGCTGGCTCAAAAGGAGGCAAAGTAAGTTTTTCCAGAATGAAATTAAGGTCCCAAGCAGGTATTGGTTGTTTTCTTGGAGGTCTTAAATTCTTAGCCCCTCTGAGGAACTGTCTTAATAGGGGGTGAGAGAATAAAGGTGGATCAGTGTTGTATTCTGCAGAAATGGCTGAGGCATGGATTTTGATGGAGGAGAACGAAAGTCCACTGCTCAGCAGTTCAGCCAAATATTGTAGTATTTGAGGTAAATTCAGTTTTCCAGGGCACTGGCCCTTTTTCTCATTCCAAACACAAAAACGTTTCCATTTTGCAGAGTAAGCTTTTCTAGTTGATGGCCTTTCTGGCCTCCAAAATGACATCCTGCACCTCCTTGGAGAGCAGGGCCTGCTGCGATGCTAAGGAATCTTCCATGCGGCTAGATTGAGTGTTTTCAGCTGACTGTGAAGTTTTAAAACTGTGCTGAGTCAGAAGAGGCGGCATTAGAGGCAGGGTCCATGGTGGGGAATGCGTCAGGCTCCTCAGGAGTGGGTACCAGTGTTGCCTTGGCCAGTCCGGAGCAATGAGGATCATCTTTGGTCTGTCTGATCTGGTCTTCAATAGGACTTTGGGCAGCAGAGGAAGAGGTGGGAAGGCATAAACTGTCATTGATGTCCAACTGAAAGAGAGAGCATCCACTCTCCAGGCCTTTGGATGGAAGATCCTAGAGCAGAATTTTGTCAATTGATGATTTTTGTGGGAGGCAAAGAGATCTATGTCTGGCCTTCCCCATTCTTGGATTATTTCTGTAAAAACTTTTGGATGCAACTTCCATTCGTGTGGATCTGTCATATTCCTGCTTAGATTGTCTGCCAGCGTGTTTTCCTTGCCTGGCAAGTACTGTGCTTGTAGTTCCATTCGTAAGTCCATGGCCATGTTCCAAAGTGACATGGCCAGTCTCCATAGGGGATAAGAATGTGTTCCTCCCTGCTTGTTTATGTACCACATAACTGTGGTGTTGTCTGTTCTTATCAATAGCTGGCCTGGATGTAGAAGGTCCTTGAAAGCTATAATAGCATTTATCACTGCTAGCATTTCTTTTTGATTTATGTGAAGGTGCTTTTCTTTTTGGGGCCATTTGCCCTGAATGCACCGGTCTGTCATGTGCGCCCCCCCAGGCGTAGTCCGAGGCGTCTGTTGTGATGACTTGATTTGCTTGAGGCTTGCTGAATGGAAGACCTGTGTTTGTTTGGCATGCTTGAGCCCACCACAGAAATTCCTTTTGCAGACATGGAATTAGTGGTATTATTGTTTCCAAACTGTGGCTGTGTTGAGACCATATGTTTTTAGGTACCATTGTAGTTTTCTCATATGCAGCTTTGCACATGGGATTAGTAAGATGCAAGATGCCATGAATCCCAGAGCCTGCAGGATTTTCCTTGCAGTCAGCCTGGTGCAATTTGCCAGTGTTCTGAAATATTGAATTAGTTGCCCTTGCTTCTCTGGCGTGAGGTAGGCCATCTGGGTGTTTGTGCCCAAATTGGCACCCAGGAAAATTATCTTCCGAGAGGGTATTAGTCTTGATTTCTCTTTGTTGACTGTGTATCCTAGAGAGTTTAATAACATTATTACATAAGCCAGATGTTTCAGAAGAATGTGCTTGCTGTCCGCTTGGATCAGGCAGTCGTCCAAATAAGGGTATATTTGTATCCCTTGAAGTCTGCAGTAGGCAATTACTGATGCCAGGCATTTCGTGAATACTCTGGGCACAGTAGATAAACCAAAGGGCAATGCAGAGAATTGATAATGGGTTGAACCTGCAAGAAATCTAAGGTATCTTCTGCAATTTTGTCTGATTGGGACATGCAGGTATGCCTCCTTGAGGTCCAATGTTAACAGCCAAGACTCCTTGCCCATCATGGGAAGAAGTTGCTGTAGAGTGAGCATCTTGAATTTTGGAATGAGTAGGAACATGTTTAGGATGGAGAGATCCAAAATAGGTCTCCAATCTTCTCCCTTCCTTGGCACCAGAAATAGCCTGGAATAAAAACCTTGACCTTGTTTGTGTGTAGGTACCTCTTGAATAGCTTTCATGTTTATAAGACCTGAAATTTGCTTTTGTGCCTCTGCCCTTTGTATGGCAGGTTTGGCATGCCTTTCATTTTTGGAAGGGTATGAAAATGGAATTTGTAGCCTCTGTTTATAATGTTCAGGATCCATTTGCCCTTTGTGACAATATGCCAATTTTTTGAGAATAGTGCCAGCTTTCCTCCTAAGGGGGCTGCTATTTGAGACCTGGTTGGCATGCAAAGGGGAAGTCATTGGTTTTGCTTTCTGAAAGATTGCGAGTTGTCCTCACCACCTCTGTGTAGGAGCTTGCCATTGTCTGCCTCTGTACGAGCCTTGTGTTTGTCCTCTGCCCCTCGGGCGCCTGTATCTGCCTCTTTGGGGTCTGTCTGTGGCAGGAAAAGGACCAGTTTTTGGAAGGCCAATTTCTACTAAAACGTGGGGGTTGAACCTGCAGAAATTCTCACACAGTTTGCATTGATTTAGCCTTTTCCTCCACTTTCCATAATACTTCCTCAGCATTTGCCCCAAATAGTACATCCTTTTGAAGAGGGGCATCTAGCAATTTAGCTTTGACATGGTCAGGCAAGGCTTGTTCCTTGAGCCAGGCATGCCTACGTATGACTGAGCCTGTAACAGCAGCTCTACATCAGGCCTCTAGAGCATCAAAACCACATTGTAAGGTATGTTTACCCACTTGTTCTGCACTAGGCATCAAATCCTGCAACTCCTTCATGTCTGGTTGTTCAGGTTGTGACATTCTACTTTTCAATTGAGATAACAGAAACTGTTGGTATTTTAGCATATGAAACTGACAGTTTAAGGCCCTCATGGATAAGGTAGCCGAGGTATATACCTTTTTTCCCCACCTTTCTAAGGATCTGGAATCCCTCTAGGAAGGCAATGGGTTTTTGGCAATGGAGGCCTTAACTCCCTTGGGCCCCTGTGAGATGGTTTCTAGGTCAGCAGCATGGCTTTTGTATAGAAATTGGTGCGAGTCAGGAACCCTGTAGTACCTGTCAGGCTTAACTGGAGCTGGAGGAAGAGAGTCCGGGTTAAGGCAGGCCTCCGAGTAAACATCATCTAGGATGTCCAGAACAGGAGGTATAGCCAGAGGCCTGTGCTGGGGTAACAAAAGAAATTCCCTGAGCATTTTTTGGAATCTGAATAATCCTGGCCTTCCCAGTGAAAGTGTTCCCTTAAGGTATGCAGAGTTTCACCAAATGAGTAATCCTCAGGGGGGGATACAGAAGGAATAGATTCCTCTGCATCAGAGTCTTCAAAAGGGGAGTAAGACTGTTCCTGATAAAAGAGTGCTCTGAAATAATGGAGCCCTGATCAGAGGAGGGGGAATCTTCCTCCACTCTAGGTCTTTTGTCCGGAGGTGGCGGAGAACCTCTGATTAGAGTAATTAAATCCTCAGCCATTTTAAGCATCTGTTTCTTAGGCATGGGGCTTGGAGATGGGCCCTGTGTAGCTGGTCTCTTAGGGTGCATGGTAGCTTTAGACTTGGTGAAAGCCTTGATGGAGAAAGAAGAGGAAGGTCTGAAGACACCTTGAGTGGAGGTGGACCTATCCACATTCTGTGTTTCAACGCCAAGCGTGGCTTCGGTATCTGTAGTCAGGGTGTGGGCTGAGGAGCCTGCAACCTCGGGTACAGGAGACACCACCAAAGATGTGTCGTTGGTAATCAGGAGCTGCGCAGTAGAGGCCGCGGACCTCGAGTGTCGGTCCTTGTCTTTGCGTTTTTTTAGACAAAACCGGAGTCAGAGTATCCGACGACATAGTATAGTTAAATGCTTTCCCAAAATAATGCTGGGCGAACTCCACCCGACGCTTAACAGTGCGTCTGTTGAATGTAGCACAAAAGCGACAGACCGAGACATCGTGGTCTGGGCCTAAACAAACAAGGTACACAGAGGGGAATGGAAATCCTTATGCGGCATTTGCTTCCCACAAGAAATACAATTATTAACTTTGTCTGACATCAGTCTGAGGCAAGAAAAAGTTTCCCCAATGGGGTACTTAGCTTTTAAGGCTTCGGTTCCAAATGTTTCGTAATCTCAGGAGCTGGCCGACCGGCACTTGTGAACTGCTTCTGCTTCGGGCACCGTGCGGCAAGAAAGACTGAAGAAAATGGCGTCAGCTGGTTCTTTTATGCTCCTGTCGCATTGACGTCAGGGAAGAAGCGACGACAACCGATGCCGGACCTAGACTTTGGAATTCGGCCGACTGAGGACCCGCCTGACGGCAGGAGAAACCATCTGTTATGACTGCAGCTGTATACACGAACATCGTGTAAGTGTGTAGAATAGAAAGGTCCAGAATTGGTCTCCAAGCATTTTCTTTCCTGGGTACTAGGAAGAGTCTTGAGTAAAATCCTTGGCCTTGCTCTTGAGTTGGTACCCTTTGAATGGCTCTCATGGCCATGAGAGCTGTAATTTTTGAGCCTCTGCCCTTTGATTTTGTGGCAGGTTTGGCATTCCTCTTTTTATTGGCAAGGTGTGAAAGTGAGTCTGTATCCTCATAAAATGTCTAGGACCCATTTGTCCTGTGTGACCATGTGCCAGTTGTCTGCAAATAGTGCTAGTTTTCCCCCCAAGGGGGATGACAAAAGAGCTTTGTTTGGCCAGCTGAGGTGCAAGTCATTGAGTTTGCCTTCTGACAGGTTGAGACCTATCTTCTCCTCCCTTCTGGGTTGGAGTGCCCCATTGGCGAGGCTTATACTGAGCTTGTGGTTGTCCTCTGCCCCTTGGGTGTCTATTTACCCCTCTGAGGCCTGTCAGTGGCTGTAAAGGACCAATTTTTTGTTGGCCAGCTTCTGCTGAAGCGAGGGGGTTATACTTGTAGAAAGTCGTTGACTGTCTGCATTGATTTCGCCTTATCTTCCATTTTCTTTAAAACTTATGCTTTAACACCAAAAAGAACATCCTGCTGTAAGGGAGCATCTAATAGTTTTGCTTTAACATGATCAGGCAGACTTTGCTCTTTTAACCAGGCATGCCTATGTATAACTGATCCAGTGACAGCTGCTCTGCAGGAGGCCTCTAAAGAATCAAACCCACATTGTAAGGTATGTTTGCCCACCTGCTCAGTGGCGTGCAACAAATCCTGTACTTCTTCAATTTCAGATTGTTGAGGTAAGGTGGTTATCTTTTGTTTTAACTGAGAGATCAGAAATTGCTGATACTTAAGCATATGAAATTGACAGTTTAGTGCTCTCATAGCTAAAGTGGCTGAGGTGTAAACCTTTTTCCCCCATTTGTCTAGTGCTCTTGAATCTCTTTCAGAAGGTACTGGATTTTTAGCCATGGAAGCCTTAGCCCCCTTGGGACCCTGGGAGATGGTCTCTGGGTCAGCTACTGGGCTTTTGTAAAGGAATTTGTAGGAATCAGGTACTCTGTAGTATCTGTCAGGCTTGGCCGGGGCAGGAGGTATAGAGTCAGGGTTGAAACTGGATTCTAAGTAGACATCCACAATGTCCAAAACAGGAGGGATGGCTAGAGGTCTGTGTTGGGGGGAGTAAAAAACTCTCTCATCCTTTTCTTGGAATCAGAGTAATCCTGACCTTCCCAGTGAAAATGTTCCCTCAGTGTGTAACGTTTCCCCAAAAGAGTAATCTTCTGGAGGGGAAGCTGAGGGAATAGATTCCTCAGCATCAGAATCTTCATAAGGAGAGAAGAAATAGTCTTGCTCCCCAGAGGAATCCGAAGAAATAGACAGTTGTTCAGAGGAAACAGATTCTTCCTCTTGTCAAGGCCTTTTGTCAGGAGGAGGCTATGAACCCCTGATAAGAGAAATCAAATCTTCCGCCATTTTGAGCATCAGTTTCTTAGGCATAGGGCCTTGAACAGGTGACTGAAATGAAGCCTTTTTCGATTTAGGAGTCTTCGACTTGGAAAACGTTTTGACTAAGAGTCGTCAGTCTGAAAACGCCTTCAGAAACCGATGGCGTTTCAGAAGTACCGACGTCATTGGAAGGTAAATCGTCGGTAGGGCCTGAAGTAAAAGGCTGCGTCGGCCTAGTACATTCCGACAAAATATCTGTCTCGGGTTCCAGAAAGTACAGTTGTGTACACCTACCATAAATGTAGATGTTGGAGTGTCTTCACTGTTGCAGTCATAACTGTAGGGTGATCCTGCCGGCAAGCAGCCAGAGGTCGGCCAGAATTCCAAAGTCTGGGTCCGGCGTCGGCTGTACCAGCAAGTACCCTGACGTCAGAACGCAGAGGTATAAAGCTGACAGCCGACGCCATCTTCTCCAGCCTTTCTTGCCCCAGATGTCAGAAACCCCCAAAAAACCAAAAGGTGTCCAAAGAGGAACACAAATACACCACAAAAGAAGTGGAAGAGAAAAACAAAAATAAGAGGGGACTGGTGGGAGGGAAACACCGACTGCAACAGTGAAGACACTCAAAACATCTACATTTATGGTAGGTGTACACAACTGTACTATGTTCTTCGTGTTTCACTGTTGCAGTCATAACTGTAGGGTAGAATCCCAAAGCTGTGATTGAGGGAGGAGGTTATGCAGAAGAAGGGGCAGCTAGAAGACCCTGCAAAACAGCAGAGGCAAAGCCTGCCCTAGACTTAGAATACAAAGGGAGATTATAGTGCTTAGAAAAAGTATGGACTGAACTCCAAGTGGCAGCTTCCAAAATGTCCTTGGTAGGAACTCCTCTGAGAAAAGCTGCTGAAGTGGCAGCTGCTCTAGTAGAATGACTTCTAACAGTACCTGGAATCTGTTTCCCATAGTGAGAGTAACAAAATCTTATTCCATGAGCAATCCATGTGGAAATAGTTTGTTTAGAAATAGCCTTACCCTTACCTAGAGAACTGGAGGCATAAGAGATGAGCAATTGTTCAGATTTTCTGAAGTCTTTAGTTTTGTCCAGGTAAAATCGTAGTTGTCTGTGTACGTCCAATGAATGTAAGATCCTTTCCCCTTTATTTTGAGGATTTGGAAAGAAGGTAGGAAGGTGATTAGTCTGATTTAGAGCCACTTTAGAAATCACCTTAGGCATAAAAGTAGGATTGGTCCTCAAGGAAACTCTGTCTTGGTGGAAGATAATATATGGTTCCACAGCCATGAGAGCTTGCAACTCTGAGACCCTTCTGGCAGAAGTCAATGCCAATAAGATAGCAGTCTTCCAGGATAAGAACTTGATGTCCGAAGCCGCAGCAGGCTCAAAAGGAGGCAAAGTAAGTTTCTCCAAAACATAATTAAGATCCCAAGCAGGAACAGGAGGAGTTCTGGGAGGTCAAAGTCTTAACTCCTCTCAAAAATTGTCTCACAAGCTGGTGAGAAAAGATGGGAGGATCAGTGTAATGAGCCGAGATAGCAGAAGCATGAATTTTGATGGAGGAAAAGGAAAGGCCTTTAAGCAAAAGGTCTGACAGGTAAAGTAAAATGGAGGAAATGTTAGGCAAAAAAAGAGGATCAGAACCTTGAGCCTGCATCCAAATACAAAATCTTTTCCATTTTCCAGCATAAGATTTTCTAGTGCTAGGCCGCCTAGCTTCCAAAAGAACATCCACAACTTGTTTGGGAAGAGAAGAAGGAATCAAAGGCCCTTGTAGAGCCAAGCTGCTAGGCATAGAGTCTTGATTTGAGTGTAGCATCTGACCCTGATGCTGGGACAGAAGAGAAGGGATCAGAGGAGGAATTCAAGGAGGTTCCAAGAATAGGTGTTTTAAAGTTGGATACCAAAACTGCAGAGGCCAATTCGGAGCTATCAAAATGATAATCTTGGGTTTGTCCTGTTTTATTTTCAGTAACACCCGAGGCAGAAGAGGAAGAGGAGGGAAGGCATATCCCGAAAGATTCCTCCAGCTGAATGACAGGGCATCCACTTTCCAAGCTGTTTTGTGGAAGGACCTAGTGCAAAAGAGAGGCAGCTGATGATTGAGATGGGATGCAAACAGATCTGAGGACAACCCCAAACTGCAGTTATCCTGCTGAATAAGTTGGAGTCTAGCATCCATTCACGAGGATCCGAAAGGTTTCTGCTTAGGCTGTCTGCTAAGAGGTTCTGTTTTCCTGGAATGAATTGAGCTTGAAGATGCAGATTCAGATTTACAGCCGTGTCCCATAAATTCATGGCTAGTCTGGAAAGGGGGTAAGAGTGAGAGCCCCCTTGCTTGTTTATGTACCACATGACTGTGGTATTGTCTGTACGAATCAGAAGAGGCCCTGGTTTCAAAAGATTCTGGAAGGCTAGAAGAGCATTTTGGACTGCCAACATTTCCTTCAAGTTGATGTGCCAGAGAAAATGCTTCTTTGTCCAAGAGCCCTGCTGGCAAATGTCTAGAAAATGAGCTCCCCAAGCATAATCCGAAGCGTCCGTGGTTATGAGCTGAGAAGGTTGAGGCAGATGAATGGGATTCCCTTCGTTCAAAGCACAAGCCCTGGACCACCAAAGGAACTCCTTTTGGAGGCAGGGAATCAGTGGAATCATTGTGTCCAGACTGTGGTAATGCTGAGACCATACACTCTTTAGGTACCATTGAAGTTTTCTCATATGAAGCCTTGCATCTGGAATCAACAGGATGCAAGAAGCCATGTAGCCCAATGCCTGCAGGAATTTCCTTGCAGTGAGCAAAGTTAAAGTTGCCAAGGTTTTGAAAATTGAAGCCAGCTGTAATTGTTTTTCTGGAGTGAGGAAGGCCATCTGTAAGCTTGTGTTTAGAAGAGCTCCCAAAAAGATAATCTGCTGAGAAGGGATCAAATGTGACTTTTGTGTTCACTGAGAATCCCAGTATTAGGAGAAGACGTTGAACAAAATGCAGATGTTGAAGTAAAAGGTCTTTGCTGTCTGCCTGAATAAGGCAACCGTCCAGATAGGGGTAAATTAGAATCCCCTGGAGTCTGCAATAAGCTACTACTGGAGCCAGGCACTTGGAAAAGACTCTGGGCGCAGTAGATAAACCAAAGGGCAGTACAGAGAATTGAAAGTGCCTCGAGCCTGCCTTGAATCTGAGGTGTTTTCTGCATTCCTGCCTGATGGGAATGTGTAAGTAGGCCTCCTTTAAGTCCAATGTCACCATCCAAGCATCCTGGGAGAGCATTGGAAGAAGTTGTTGTAGAGTAAGCATCTTGAATTTTGGTATTTCCAGAAGGGTGTTTAATACTGAGAGGTCCAGAACAGGTCTCCATGAGCTTTGTTTTCTTGGGACTAGAAATAGTCTTGAGTAAAAACCTTTTCCCATCTCTGAAAGTGGAACAGGTTCTATGGCTCTCATGGCCAATAGAGCGTCCACTTGATTTAAGGCCTCTGACCATTGATGTTTTGGCAGATCCGGCCATCCGATAGACCTTGGCAGAGTATGAAAATGGAATTTGTAACCTCTTAAAATCACATCTAACACTCATTTGTCTTGGGTTATACGAGTCCAATTGTGGTAGAAAAGAGAAAGTTTTCCTCCGAGAGGGGCTTCCAGGCAAGGAGGTCCTGTAGCCCAACAGAGAGTCATTGAGTTTGCTTCCTTTGTGATTGAGATCCGTCTTCTCCCCTTCTAGGTGATGAAGCAGTCCATTGTCTGGACCTGTAAGAGGCCTGAGCCCGACCTCTGGAGTGTCTATATCTTCCCCTTCGAGGCCTGTCAGACGTGGGAAAGGACCAATTTTTGGAGGGTCAATTTCTAGTAAATCTAGGAGGCTGAACTTGTAAGAAATCTTTAACAGTCTGCATAGATTTCGCTTTATCCTCCATTTTCTTAACCTCTTCAGCTTTAGATCCAAACAAAACATCATGCTGAACAGGAGCATCTAATAATTTAGCCTTAACTTGTTCAGGTAAATTCTGCTCTCGAAGCCAAGCATGTCTCCTGATAAAGTACAGTTTTGTACCTACCATAAATGTAGATGTCCGAACTGGATAGCATCTGCAGTCATAACAACTGGGTTGTCCTGTCGTCAGGCAGCCCTGCAGTCGGCCGGATTCCAAAGTCCGGGTCCGGCTTCGGCTGATGTCGCACTTCACCCGACGTCATCTCTGCTGGTCTCCGGGTATAAAAGCATCAGCCGACGCCATTTTCTTCAGTGTTTCTTGCCCCAGATGCCAGTTGCCCTTCCTGGAAGGCTAAATTTTGGATAAATGCCAATGTTTCCAAAAGGATAGAAGGCAAACTCAGAAAATAAGCATGTATGTACATATATACAAACAAATACACCATAAGAGACTCCCCCCACTAGCTAGCTATTAGGAGGGTAAATACCCTAGGAGTACCACAGAGGGAAGGCGGAGGGTAATCCTGACTGCAGATGCTATCCAGTTCGGACATCTACATTTATGGTAGGTACAAAACTGTACTATGTCCTTCATGGATGCATCTGCAGTCATAACAACTGGGTAGAATACCACAGCCAACTAAGGGAGGAGGAAAAAATTAGATTATGGTGTGGTTAGGATCCCTTGCAGCACAGCAGTGGCAAACCCTGCTCGGGATCTGGAGTACATTGGTAAGTTATAATGCTTGGCAAATGTATGCACGGAGGTCCAAGTAGCCGCCTCAATAATGTCCTTGGTTGCCACACCTCGTAGGAAGGCTGTGGTAGTGGCTGTTGCCCTTGTAGAATGAGGCCTTATGTTCTGTGGAATTGGTTTTCCATGGAAGGAGTAGCAGAACCGTATGCAATTTCCTATCCATTTGGAGATTGTCTGTTTGGAAATTGCTTTTCCTTCCCTTCCTGTTGCATAGGCTACAAAAAGCTGGTCAGTTTTCTGCTACTTTTGTTCTGTCCAGGTAGTAGCATAACTGTCTATGTACATCCAAGGAATGCAGCAATCTTTCCCCTCTGTTTTGTGGGTTGGGAAAGAAGGTAGGTAGGTGGATTGCCTGGTTTAAAGACACTCTGGATATCACCTTAGGCATAAACGTAGGATTAGTCCTCATGGACACTATCTTGGTGGAAGATTAGGAAGGGCTGTACCGCCATTAGGGCCTGGAGTTCAGAGACCCTCCTTGCTGAGGTTATTGCCAGTAGGAAAGCAGTTTTCCACGATAGATGCTGTAGGTCTGCTGTAGCTGCTGGTTCAAAAGGTGAGTGTCAATTTTTCTAGCACAAAGTTCAAATCCCAAGCTGGCAATGGTGGTTTCCTTGGAGGTTTTACATTCTTAATTCCTCTGAGGAACTGCCTGAGTAAAGGATGTGAAAAGACAGGTGGATCAAAGCTGTATTCTGCTGAAATAGCTGATGCATGTATCTTGGAGGAATAGGACAGGCCTGTATGTAGAAGCTCTGCCAGATACTCCAGAATGTTAGCCATATCTATAATTGACACATCTTTTCCTCTTTCAGTGCTCCAAATGACAAACCTTTTCCATTTTCCTGCATAGTTCCTTCTTGTTGAAGGTCTGCGGGCTTCAAGGATAATGTCTTTAACCCTTTGTGAAAGTTCTGGGTTAGTTGCTGCTATGTGATGTTCCATGCAGTCAGTTGCAACGTTTTTAGGTTTGGATGCATGCTGCTGTAGTTGTTGAGTTAACATCAAAGGCATCAGGGGTATTGGCCACATGTCTCGAGACATGCTCCTCAGTAATGGGTACCAGTGTTGTCTTGGCCAGTTTGGAGCTATCAGGGTTATCCTTGGAAGTTCCTCCTCGATTTTTAGTAATACCTTGTGTATCAAGGGAAGAGGTGGAAATGCATATGCTGTTAGGCCTTTCCAGCTGAAGGAGAGCGAATCCACTTTCCATGCAAGTGGGTGGAATGTCCTTGTGCAGAATTTTTTGAGTTGGTGATTGAGAGGGGAAGCAAACAGATCTATCTGTGGTCTTCCCCATTTCTTTCAGATGGTCTTGAAGATGTCCGGGTGTAGCATCCATTCGTGGGCATCCGATGTGGTTCTGCTCAATATGTCTGCTAGAGTATTGTCCTTTCCCGGTACAAATATTGCCTGTAACTGGATGTTGTAGCTGAGTGCCAGGTTCCAAAGCTCCAAAGTCATTCTGCATAGGGGGTATGAATGAGTGCCTCCCTGCTTGTTGATGTACCACATTACTGTGGTGTTGTCTGTCCTTATCATCAAATGGCCCTCTTTGAGAAATGGTCTGAAATTTTGGATTGCCAGTTTTACTGCCAGCATTTCTTTTAAGTTGATGTGCAGGTGGAGTTGATCCTGCGTCCACAATCCTTGTACGCATTTGTCCAGCATGTGAGCCCCCATCCTAGGTCTGAGGCGTCTGTTGTGATGGTCTGGGTTGCTCGATAGCTGTGAAAGGGTATGCCTGGGTTTGACTGGCATGCCTGTGCCCACCATAGGAACTCCTGTTTTAGGCATGGGATTAGTGGAATTTCTGCTTCTAGGCTGTGCCTGTGTTGGGACCATAAATTCCTTAGGTACCACTGTAGTTTTCTCATATGTAGTCTGGCATGTGGAACCAAGATTATGCATGATGCCATGTAGCCCAAGGCCTGTAGGACCTTTCTTGCTGTTAACTTGTTCTGTTTTGTTAGAGCCAAGAAGTAGAGAGGGAGTTCTTTTTGTTTTTCTGCGGTTAGGAATGCCATTTGTTTTACAGTGTCCAATTCGGAGCCCAGGAATGTCCTTGTTTGGGATGGTATCAGCCTTGACTTTTGTAAATTGACTGTGTATCCCAGTGCTTGTAGCAAGTAAATGACCCTTTGTAAATCTGTTGTCAGCTTGCTTTTGTTGTCCCCTTGTAGCAGGCAGTCGTCCAGGTATGGATAAATTTGGATTCCCTGTAGTCTGCAGTGGGCGATTACTGATGCCAGGCATTTTGTGAATACTCTGGGCGCAGTAGATAAGCCAAAGGGCAATGCTGAGAATTGATAATGCTCTGATCCTGCAAGAAATCTGAGGTATCTTCTGCAAATAGGTCGAATGGGGACATGCAGGTATACCTCCTTGAGATCTAGAGTTACCAGCCAACACTCCTTGCCCAGCATGGGAAGAAGTTGCTGTAGGGTCAGCATTTTGAATTTTGGGACAATGATGTATGTATTTAAGGTGGACAGGTCGAGAATAGGTCTCCAACTTTTTCCTTTCTTGGAACTAGGAATAGTCTGGAGTAAAATCCTTTGCCTTGTTCTGTTATTGGCACTCTTTCCACAGCTCTCATCTTTGCTAATTGCATTATCTGCTGTAGAGCTTCTGTTTTTTGATTTGGAGGCAGGTTTGGCATTCCTCTTTTGACTGGTAAAGTGTGAAAGTGGAATCGGTAACCTTGGTCTATGGTTTGCAAAATCCACTTGTCTTTTGTGATGTAGTGCCAGTTTTTCGAAAATAAGGTTAATTTTCCGCCTAATGGAGCTGCTATTTTATTCCCTGGTAGGCGGATGTAGAGTTAAGTCACTGTGATTGTGCCGTTGTAGTGGTAGTGGCTGAGTCTGTACCTCTGTTATTACCTTGCCACTGTCGTCCTCTGTAGGCACCTCCTCTGGATTGGTGTCTGCCTCTGGAACGTCTATTCCTGCCTCTCTGGGATCTTGTGGAGTCAGGAAAGGACCAATTTTTGGCAGGCCAGTTCCTGCTAAACCTTGGGGGCTGAACCTGCAAGAAATCTTTAACCGTTTGAACAGATTTTGCCTTTTCTTCCATTTTCTTCATTACCTGCTGGGCAGGTGTACCAAACAAACTGGTCTTATCCATAGGAGCATCTAATAACTTAGCTTTAACATGATCCGGTAAGACTTGTTCCTTCAGCCATGCATGTCTTCTTATCACTGTGCCAGTCATGGCTGATCTAAATGAAGCCTCCAGTGCATCATAGCCACATTTTAAGGAATGGTTACTAACCTGTTGTATGTTATTTACCATTTCTAATACATATTTCTTATCTATAGAGTCATCAGATGATAGTTTTTTAGTTAACTGATCAAGCATAAACTCTTGGTATTGTATCATGTGAAACTGGCAGTTTAAAGCTCTAGCTGAGAGAGTAGCTGAGGTATAAACTTTTTTGCCCCATCTATCTAAGGACCTGGCTTCCCTTTCAGAAGGAATAGGGTTTTTTGCTGTGGTCGAGACTACTGCCTTAGGCCCCTGGGAAATAGTTTCGGGGTCTGCAAGTGGGGCCTTGTATAGGTGATGATGCGTGTCTGGTACCCTGTAAAATCTGTCTGGTTTGGCAGGGGCTGGAGGTAAGGAGTCTGGTGCAGAGCAGACATCATTAAAGGCATCGTCCACAACAGAGAGGACAGGAGGTATAGCTAAGGGCCTGTGTTGTGGAAGGTGCAGAAAAGTCCTAAGTCTTTTTCTGGAATCTGAGAAATCCTGTTGCTGCCATTGGAATTGTTCTCGCATGGCATGTAAGGTTTCCCCAAATGAGAATTCTTCAGGTGGAGAAGCAGCTGGGATGGATTCTTCAGCATCTGAGTCTTCATAATTGGATAAAGGAGCCTCTGGCTGGTCTGTAATATCTGAGTCATCCGCAGAATCATCAGAGGACACAGGCTCAGGGGGCTCTGCCCTAGGTCTCTTCTCTGGGGGCTGAGAGGCCCTGTCTGGGTGAGATTGAGATCCCCTAATTAAGGATATTAAATCTTCTGCCAGAGTAAGCATTTGTGAACTAGAAGTAGGCCTGGTTGAGGGGGGTTTAACAGGCACTGATTTAGTAGACTTGGCTGCTTTAGCCCTGGCAAAGGCCTTAATGGACATGGCTGCAGAAGGCCTAGCAGCACCACGTGCTGGGGTAGAGACATCCAAAGGGATGGTGTCTGATAATTCACTAGAAACCACTGTAGTAGGTAAAATTTCAGAGGCCGATTCAAGTAAGGTAGCAGGAACCTCAGAAGTACTCAAAGATTCAGCTGTGCTTTGATCAGTTTTCTCGGTTTCGGCCGAAACAGAGACACTCGCGGTTTGCTTCACCATGGTTTCGGCCGAAACCGTGGACCGCGAGTGTCGGTCTTTTTCTTTGCGTTTCTTAACAATTTGGGTAGTCGGAGGATCCGACGGCATAATGTACGCAAATTCTGAACCGAAAAACTGTTCAGCAAACTCCGACAGACGCCTAAGCGTTCGTCGGTTGAATGAAGCACAGGCCGAACAGGCTGCTACGTCGTGGTCTGGGCCTAAACAAGGCAAACAGTAAGAGTGGAAATCTTTATGAGGTATTTGTTTCCCACAAGTTAAACAGTTATTGACTTTTTCTGACATCGGCTGAGGCAAGAAAGAGTCCCCAACGGGGTACTTAGCTTTTAGAAGTCTTCGAAGTAGTATTCGGTAGTAGAAATCTCTGGATCCGACCGACCGGCACTTGTGAACAGCTTCTGCTTCGGGCGCCACACGGCAAGAAAGACTGGAGAAAATGGCGTCGGCTGATGCTTTTATACCCGGAGACCAGCAGAGATGACGTCGGGTGAAGTGCGACATCAGCCGAAGCCGGACCCGGACTTTGGAATCCGGCCGACTGCAGGGCTGCCTGACGACAGGACAACCCAGTTGTTATGACTGCAGATGCATCCATGAAGGACATCAGTACCAGAGGCTGCGGCCCTACAAGAAGCCTCCAAGGCATCAAAACCACAATGTAAACCATGTTTGCTAACTTGTTCAGTTGTATGTAATACATCCTGTAATTCCTTGTCCTCTGCACATGCAGAAAAGGTAGAAAGTTTTTGTTTTAATACAGACAAAAGAAATTGCTGGTACTTAAACATATGAAATTGACAATTTAAAGCTCTAATGGAAAGAGTAGCAGAAGTATACACCTTTTTGCCCCATCTGTCCAAGGCACGAGAATCCTTTTCAGAAGGAATAGGATTTTTAGCAGAAGCGGCCTTAGCACCCTCCCTTGGGACCCTGAGAAATAGTTTCAGGATCTGCAGAGGGGTTCTTGAACAAAAATTGATGTGAATCAGGAACTCTGTAAAATCTATCAGGCTTAGAAGGAACAGGTGGGAAAGAATCTGGAGTCAGGTTAGCTTCAGAAAAAGCATCATCCATAATATCAAAAACAGGAGGAATAGCCAAAGGTTTGTGTTGTGGGAGAAGGAGAAATTCCCTAAGCCTCTTCTTGGAAGCAGAGTAATCCTGACCTTCCCAATGGAAATGCGCTCTCATTTCATGCAAAGTTTCTCCAAAGGAAAAATCCACAGGGGGAGAAGCAGAGGGAATGGAGTCCTCTGCATCAGAATCCTCATAAGGAGGGAAGGAATAATCCTGGTCAGAGGAAGAGACTGAAGAAACAGAAGCCTGATCAGAGGAATCATAAGGAGTATCCTGTCTAGGCCTTTTTTCAGGGGGGGGGTAAGAACCCCTAATCATAGTAAGCAAATCTTCAGCCATCCTTAATAATTGCTTCTGTGTCTTGGGAGCTGTATCCGAAAAAGCTTGAGTAGAAACCCTTGGCTTTACTGGAGTCTTTGACTTTGCCTTTGTAGTTATAGTGATATGAGAAGGCCTGAAAACCCCTTCAGAAGCCGGTACCTGCACAGCGGTTCCGGACCCATCTGAAGGAGCAATGTCCGAAGGTCCTGCAGCAGAAAGAATACTGGGCCTAGTTGGCTCCCCATGGAAGTCCGTGTCGGCCATCGGTTCCGAAGTGGCTGACGACAGGGGCTGAAAGCACCTCACTGACGACCGCCGAACCCGAAGCTGGCTCCGGCTGCACGCTATCCTGTTTGGACCTCGGAGGCCTATCCTTGTCCTTGCGCCTTTTATGAATTCCAGTTGCTGGTAAAGTATCTGAAGACATTTTGTAATTGAACCGTCTGCCAAAATAATTCAAGGCCCAATCGTACCTACGCTTAATAGTATGAGAATTAAACCTGGCACAAAACCGACAACAAGAAACGTCGTGGTCAGGGCCTAAGCAAGGAAGACAGTAAGAGTAGAAATCTTTGAGGTATTTGTTTCCCACATGATATACAATTATTAACTTTTTCTGACATCGGAGGAGCAAGAAAAAAGTTTCCCCAACAGGGTACTTAGCTTGAGAAGAGAAGACTTCGGACAGACGACAAGCAAAAAGCATCATTCGGGAATCCGCCAACCAAAACTTGCGAGCTGCTTTCCACCGCACGGCAAGAAAGACTGGAGAAGATGGTGTCAGCTGTCAGCTTTATACCTCTGCGTTCTGACGTCAGGGTACTTGCTGATACAGCCGACGCCGGACCCAGACTTTGGAATTCTGGCCGACCTCGGGCTGCCTGCCGGCAGGATCACCCTACAGTTATGACTGCAACAGTGAAACACGAAGAACATCTGCGGTAGCCAGAGGCTGCGTCGGAGCCTCACTCATAACCGGAGACCGGATCAACAGAGGCCTCAGAATCGGGCTTAGGCCTGGGCTGTCGGTCCTTGTCCCTGCGTTTTTTGTGCACGCCAGTAGTCGGTAGCTCCGACGGCATGTTATAGTTAAATTTTCTACCAAAAAAATGTCGTGCAAAATCAAATAGTCTTTTAATAGTACATTTATTAAATCTAGCACAAAAACGACAAGCGACGTCGTGATCAGGGCCTAGGCAAGGTATGCAATAAGAATGAAAATCCTTATGAGGTATTTGCTTCCCACAAGAAATACAATTGTTAACTTTTTCTGACATCGGTCTGAGGCAAGAAAAGTTTCCCCAACAGGGTACTTAGCTTTATAGAAGTCTTCGGTCTGAAATTCGAAAATCTCAGGAGTCGGCCGACCGGCACTTGCGAACTGCTTCTGCTTCGGGCACCACGCGGCAAGAAAAGACTGAAGAAATTGGCGTCTGTTGCAATATATGTACCCCTGGTGCATTGATGTCAGGGATGAGGCGACAGCAACAGACGTCGGACCAAGACTTTGGAAATCTGGCCGACTGCGGGACCGCCTGACGACAGGATAACCCAAGTGTGATGACTGCAGCAGTAACACGAACATCCCCAAGTCTCTTGATTCGGAAAAATCCTGACTCTCCCAATGAAAATGTTCCCTTAAAGTATGCAAGGTTTCTCCAAAAGAATAATCCTCAGGAGGAGATGCAGATGGTATGGATTCTTCAGCATCTGAATCCTCATAGGGTGGTATAGAAAATTCCTGATCAGAAGAAATAGAAACCTGATCTGAAGATTTATAATCAGTCTTGCCTAGGGCTCTTAGCAGGGGGGGGGGGGGTTGGGAACCCCTGATCAAGGTAATTAAGTCCTCAGCCATTTTGATCATTTGTTTTTTAGGCATAGGGGCCTGAACATGTGGTTCATGCGTCATTCTTTTAGACTTAGAAGTTGTTTTTGAAGCTGGCATCAGTTTTATGTAGAAATGTTGAGGCCTGAAGACACCCTCAAAAGCCGGTGCCTGCTCAGCGGCTCCAGACCCATCCGAGGGAGAGACATACGCAGGTTCAATACTCAGAGAATCTCGCGGCATACCGGACTCTGCATGGGTCTCGGTAGAGACCTGCTACTCAAAAGTGGCAGGTATCAGGGGCTGCCAAAGCACCTCACAGAGTACCGGCGACTGGCTTAGGAGAAGCTTCGTCGTCAGTTTTGGACCTCAACAGTCTGTCTTTCATAGTATAGTAACTAGGCTATCTGCCTAGGGCATTTATAAGCCTAGCCAGTGTACGTGGCTTTCGCCACCTCATGTAATGATACAAAAGTGTACAAAATAAATTTAGTTTACTGTGACTGTCTAGTAGCGACACAGAGATGGCCCCCGGGGTAAACCTACGATCACCCATCCACTCGTAAAAGGACATTCTCAGGACTGCAGCATCCACCCCCTTTAAAAGTACAACACAGTATAGTATCAGCAATGCATCTACATACTGTGGGAGTAGAACCCATAGTCTTCTGCATGAGTTTATTGTGAATTCCGGTAGTCGGATTGCTATCAGACATTTCAGGGTAATTAAATCTGGATCCAAAATATTTTGGAGCAAAGATATACAGACTCTTAATAGTGCGTTTGTTAAATCTAGCACAAAACCGACAGAAAGGCGCGTTATGATCTGGGCCTAGGCGAGGAATACAGTACAAATGAAAATCCTTATGAGGTATTTGCTTCCCACAAGTAATGCAATTATTAATTTTTACTTGACATCGGTAAGGAGAAAGAAAAAAAGTTTCCCCAACGGGGTACTTAGCTTTAATTGAAGACTTCGGTTCTGAAACTCAAATGCAAACATGAGTTGGCCGACCGGCACTTGCGAACTGCTTCTGCTTCGGGCACCACTCTGCAAGAAAGACTGGCTAAAATGGCATCGCTGCATGTTATATACCCCTGACGTCATGGACAGTGACCAATGCAGGACCCAAGACTTTGATATTCAGGCCGACTGAGGGCAACCTGCCAGCAGATTACCCAAATGTAATGACTGCAACAGTGAAATACGAACATCTGGAAGTGGGGGGCTTTAGAAAATGGAAAAAAATAGGAATGGTGGGAGTAATACAATGTTTTGGAGGAAGAATGAGGTTTAAGGGAAGGCAGCAATTGAAAGACTTGTTTCACAGACAATGACTGGATAGATAAGTGATGTATGTTTGCAACTGAAAATGCCCATGTTTTTTTCATTTATGTAAATGTATGATTGCCTATCTCATAATTACAGATGTTTCCAGTTTGAAAAAAAAAAAAAAAAGGAACATTTTATACATCCCAACCCCAAACAATTGACTGCCTGGATCTTAGTACCTTTTAGGCACTTGTTTAGCGGACGTGCAGGAGGTACTAATGGAAGAAAGAAGGCCCTCTACTAGAAAATCATGTATTAGAAAATGGAGGAATTCTAGTTGGTGCCAAAAACATCACCTGAACCCATTCAGAATACTGTTTCACTTGTTTTACAATATTTGTGTAAGCTGCTTTTCTACTTGCCTGTCTCACTCCAAGGTTCATTTGCTTGTCATTCCCACAAGTCTGCCCATGGATACCTCCCTTTTCAAGGCTTTCCCATGTCAACATATTTTTAAAAAGGTTTTGCATAAGAGACCTCCAAGAAAGCCAGTAGCTCCTCCTCCATACATTTAATTTGTGTTACAGAAGCTAACACAACTCCATCTGAACCAGCTCATCTGGCTGTTTTGAGGTTCTTAATGTGGAAGAGTTTTACTCCTTGCTCTGACCTCCACAAGAATGTCAGAGTTGTAAGCTCTTATGGTAGGTCAACCTTATTTAATTTTACACAGGACTGGGCTTCCTTGACAATGATTCAAGTGACATTCAGATTATCTTAAAGCCAAACTATCCATATCCCTGTGTTATTCCCTTAGCCCCAGCATGATGGAGAAAGGATACTTCATACCTTGGATGTCCACACACAGTTCAGGTACCGTCTTGACTTTAAAAAATTTTTCAGAATTTCCGTTCAGTTGTTCATTTAAGGTAAAGGGACAACCTTTGTCAAAGCAGACTATTTCCAAATGGATCTCTCAGACTATTACCCTTTATTTCCACAGCAGTAACTATTACAAGCAAGGTTAATCTATATTGCATCATGCCTTGGTTTCATCTATGGCTTTTTAGTAAGGGTTGAATTATAAAAGTATTCTAGTAACTAGCAACTTAGTCCTCTGCACATACTTTTACGAAGCATAATATGCCAGATTCCTTCTCCAGGTCTAGGCCATGTTTTCCTAGGAGCATTCTCCAAGGTTTCCTAGACCCTTCTACGTCCCAGCTGTTCTAAGCTATGGAAATCTACCCATACAGCCTAGGCTACTGCAGCAATGATAAATATGAAAATATTGTACAGTTGTGTAAAATAATTTACCATGGCAGACATCTGAATGATCACTACAGCAGTAGCCACTGCCTCCATCCACCCCGTTTTCAGTCTTTATTCCAGTGTGGGCATTTTTTTTTTTCTTAACCCTAGCAATGTCTTGTCAGGACTCTGCCTTCTCTCGAAGGTCATGGTGCCCAAACCTATCTTTTTAGCCACTTCAGCTCGGGCTAATTAGTTTGGGTGAGTGGAAGGTGCCCTGAAGCTTTGCAGGATATAAACTGTATAGCTTAGCCTACAGCAATGGGGATCAATTGAACATCTACAGTTATAGTAAATTTACCTACACACCCACAAGTTCTACAACTCAAAATGATTACATGCAAATTTGTATTTTATTTCAATTTTACTTTCTACAGTTGAAAACTCACAATGCAGAGTTAGGTAGCAAAGTATGTGGCTGTGCCTATGGGTGTACGTTCTTTCAATCAAATTTAAAAACAGCAGTCATTTTCTCCAACACTAGGACATCGGAGGAGATGGAAGCATGGACTCCAATTTTAGTCGGTTTCTGACTAGTATTGACAGCTAATTGTATACTTTTTAGTCTGCATTTCGAAATGGTCAACCTGTCTTCACTGTATTCACTTTCACAATATAAAGTGTACATCAGGCTGTCTGGACTACGGGTAGAAAGACTGAAACCAGAGAGCTTGTGCCATACAGCAATTACAACTGTCATTCACCACTATGTACTTTACGTGTGGCAATGCCCAAATAACACACAGATGGCCAGTTTAATTTTGCCTGTTAAAACTAGTTTCCTTTCATTTATTTACTCTGATTTTTAGTACACAGGCAGTCTTTTTGAATGGTATACTCAAAGCCAGGCATTCAGGTGACAGTACATGTCCCATTCACACTAGGAATGGGGTGATGAGAGACAGTACTGTCATAACTTCACTATGAAAATAAGGTGGAATTTTTTTAATGCAACAAGGCCATATATACAGCTATTCAACATGTGCAACTTATCAGTTAACAGAAAATAAAGTTAAAAAATGCCCTTTTCAATTCACTATGTGCCCCTCTGCACCCCCCCCCCGTCTTCAGCATCATCTGGCACCTCTGGTAAGAGGTAAATGCAGTCAGTCCCATTTATATTTGCATAAACTGGATCTGAAATGCTATCTTTACATTTTTACCACCAGGTGCATCACCACTGTCGAATGCTAGAGTACATCAGGAATTGATACCAGTCGCATCAAAACTATAGATATGCTAAATGAAAATCCATGAGAAAGATAAGTTGCGGGTAATATAGTTTCTAACGGAACTGCACCACTTCCATCTGCATCACCTCATTTACTACAACCTTTAAAGTGGGCATTGTGGTTCTGTCGTCACTGGCAAAATTACCCATTTGCAGTAGTGAATGGCAATTGGAGTTATCCTACAACGTATTGTGCTTCCTACTGACCCAGCTTAGACCAAACACTTCATACTTGAGTCATTGGGTCCTACCAGTGTTTCTGCGACTTCAAACCACTGCAGTACTGCCCAAATTGGCTTTCTTGGGACCATGTCATATGCTTTCTCTAGCTTAACTGTTTGACTGCAAACACTGGCTCAGTTCTACTGCTTGCTGGCCTGAATAGGAACTGCTCCTCTCCACCTTACATTTCTACTACTCTGTATCTGTTCATCAATCACCCTCTCCAGAACTTTCATGCAATGCCTCTGTATTGCTCACAGTTGTGGATGTCCCTTTGTTCTTTTATACTAGCACAGGTATATCTAGGATACACCTTTCACCTCACTCTGCTATGAGTAACCTCAGGATACATTTCTCCCCTACCTTGTCCAGCAGATTTATCATTCCTGCTGGGACGTCATCTGCACCTTCTGCTTTCCCCAACTTAATTTTCCTTAGTCCTATTCCTACTTTTAAGGTAGTTTCCTCTTCTCTTATCGTAGCCTGTTTCTGGGACAGTACAGCTTCGGTAGGGTTTGTGTCCTTCATAAGCTGCTGAAAATACTTACCAAGCAACTTAAATAAACCTAACTCAACCTACCTATTCTCAGTGAGTACAGTCATCCGCCCCCACAGTCCATTCATATTATTCTTGCCTTGTACATTTTTACTTTATCGAAATCCATCCTAACCAACGCTTAAACCCACTATCAATATTCCTCTCAGATATTTTTATTGTATTCTTGCCTACTTTGTCTAATAACTCACTATCTCCACCAACACAAATTTGCTTTGTGGCTATTTAAGGTAAATATATCTTATCTCTCTTGCAATAGTTGTAATTTTGCAGGGGCGGCTCGTGCTATTGGACTGCATCCCTCCCAGCTGTACAGTAAAGTAAAAAAAAAAAAGAGAAAATGAAATAAATAAAAATACAAAAAAAACGCAAGTCCTGGAAGATTGCGCATGCACACTCGCAGCATTCGGACTGCTGGTGAACCAGTCTGGAGCATGCGCACAAAGAATCCAGTCTCCAGCAGCAGTCCGGAGTATGAACACAACATTCAACTCAAATTTTCCCAGCAGTCTATTGCAGTTACAACTGCATAGACTAGAATGGGATCGAACTGCAACGTCCTTAGGCAGGAGGACTAGGGGCGCTTGCCGGACGGACGGGAATTACTCGGCAGATTTAACGCGGGCAGGGAGGGATTTACTCAGCATGGGAAGGACTTTGCTTTACAGCAGCAGCTTAGGCTCTGGGTTGTACTCTGCACGGAAAGGACTTTGCAGCAGCTCTGACTCAGGTTGTGTGCATGTGTGTGTAAAATGCCCCAGTTGCTACATGGCGGAGAATAAGGCATGAACCCTGTACAGAGCCTGAATTCACTACCCACCATTTACAAATTGCATATTTTTACCTCATATTTGTTCTGTTCCTCAAAATCTGTGGTTTCTGTAGTTTTGTTTCTTAACACAGTCAGTAGTGCAGTGGTAGGATTGTTGCCCGATAGCTACAGGTTGTCTGGTTATATTCTTGGCTGGGGTGCCTTGTGTGGAGTTCTGCATGTCCTCAGTGGGTTTGCTCTGGTGTCCTCCCATCTTACAAAGGTTTCTGCTGAAAATTGGCTTTTGTTCCAAGTCAAACTTTCCTGGTTAACAAATGTTAAACAAATAAAAATGACAAGCATTTGAATTTCAAAATTCATATTCTTTAGAAAGTACATGGTAATGCAAAACCTATTATAGCAATTTTCTAAGTTTATAAGATGGATATTTAAAATTTGTCCCTATTTTTTGGGACTGTATTCCCACATTATTGGCTTCGTCCAGGTTTTTTGTGCCTAGGTTGAGAGCTATCGTGAGAACTGAATGTTTGGGAGCTGTATTCCCTCATTATTGGCTTTGTTTTGTGCTAAAATGTTGACAGCTATGGTGAGAACTGAAGTCACTAAATGGTAACCATTTAAGTTGGTCTTCCTCTATTTCATAAAACAAATGATTTGGCATAGTGGTATGTTTAGCAATAATTGGCAGTGAAATGTATGGCGGTAACAGCATTTTATTCTAGCAACATTATATAAGCAATGTTTAAAATATGTCCCCTTTTTTATATCTTTTGCCCCCCCCCCCTAAATTTTGGCTTTTTCCAGATTTTTTGTGCTGCAAAGTTGAGATACAGCTGAATGTCAAGTAGATTTTACAAGCAGCTGAGAGCTGCAGGGAAAGAAAATGTTTAGTGCAGCTTATGCAGTCTGCTTGCATTGTTAATAGCATAACAGGTAGTGTACTTGCTTTTGATGCAGAAGGCTGTGGGGGTTCTACTCCCACTGTAGGTAGATGCATTGCTGATACTGTACTGTATTGTAAAGGGGGTGGATGCTGCAGTCCTTTTTGGTGAAGATACCTAGTAACTGTACGAACCTATTATCAGTTTGACATCCATTCCCTATTGCAATATTACTAGCTTAGCTTTTTTTAATGCAACATAGGCAATTTATTCCTAAAGGGCAACAGGCACTTTATTTGTAGATGAAACAATGAAATATAAAATTGTTTGCTAGCAGCAACCTCTTCATTAGTTACAGATTTCTTTAATGTGGAATTAGATGACTTAATTTCAGAGATTGCGCATATTTACGGATACTGGTGGACTGTAGAAGTTTTGAGTAGACATTTGATAGAAATGGTCTGAATTGGGCAGTTTTGTCATTACTGGGGCATGCATTCGTCGTTTACTGAAAAAATGTTCAAAACAAATTTAAAACGCCGTCTAACTGTACTGTATTGTACAAGGAATATAATTTAATACAATCAAGGAAGGCATATCAAAGAGCACGTGTATGTTTTGTGTGCAAGGGGGCCTATGATTTGACAACAGCCCAAAGTTATCTACCACTGGCAAAACTTATTTTCTTTGAATGCGGGATTCAATGCTGTTTCAATGAATGAGTTTCAAGGCCACAGAAGTTTTAATGCTAACAAGTCCGTTTTCATTGCGAGATTGCATCGCTTCATTTAGCAGATGTCTTAGTGTTTGCGCTGTAAAATGCAAAATAAAACTTTCAAATGAAGTCCAAATCGTTGTAGAAGTAAAACAGTATGCACCTTAGTGTTTATGGTAAATGGGGTGAAATAGCCAAGTAATGGTTCTTTGGAATGGCTGCAGGGGGGAGGCTCCAACGACCGTGATTTTGTGAGGGGGGAAAGGTGGCACACTCAGACAGCCCCAGCTGAACTATACCTCTCAACCGTCCAGATTTTCACAGAATGAATAGATTTGTGCTTATTTTTAGTTTGTTCCTCAAAATGTGTGGTTTTCTGGCAAATCATTTAGAAATTAAGTCACTAAATAATGACAGACACTGATTCTCAGACTTCATAACCTTGAGAAAAATGCATGCTACACCCGTCATTCTATCAACCGTTTCAGTTTATACAATTTTTGGAACTGTTTATATGTTCCCCCAGCATATTTGGCCTTGTCCAGATTTTCTGCATTAACAGGTTGATAGGTACATGCAAATAAATTGCTTTATAGAATTATGCATATCCAAACCTCTCAACTATACCCAATTTTGGCTCAAAATGTTGCTCTTCCTCTCATAATCCCGCCGCAAAAATTGCAATTTTGGAAGACGTGGAGAGTTTACAATTAAGAAATAACTAATAAGAGTTCTTGATTACTTTTCAGAAATGCATGTAGATTCTTTTGTCAGCTGCTCAAGTTAGCAGTACTACTATTAAAAAGTGTCCCTTCTTTGACAGGTTCCCAGCCGTATTGTGCAGCTATTTTATATTTTTGCATCACATTTTTGGTCCATTTTTCAGTTTTTTTTTTTTTTTTTGGCAAATTAGTGGCAAATCATTAAAGACTGAAGTTAGAAAATGACAGACATTTGAGTTTGATTTCATACCCTTCAGAAAAATTCATACTAATGCAATACCTACTATATTATCTAAGTTTATAAGAGCAATATTTAAAAAAGTGTCCTTATTTTTGGGCCTTTGTCCCACTTCTATGTATGGCTTTGTCCAGATTTCCTGCTCTGAGGTTGAGGGGTATGACAAATGTGTCAGAGCCATCACAGTCAGCCACAGACGTTTCAAATTGTGACATACTTGTTGCACCCCACTCCCCCATGTAGTGACTGCGTCCAAGCAAGGTAAAGAGCAGCTATGCAGTGTAAATATGCAAGTATCCCCCCAATCCAAGGTAGACAAGTACTACTTTTAATCTGCCCTTGATTTTGCAGAATGTTCTGGTTTGTCATTTTTATACCGTTAATTTAGGATTACTCAGAAAGTGCCTGCTGGTCATTAAAGCATTGCTACTTAAACACAGAGCATCAGGTAAGCTTGTCTGAGATTGTAAGATGCAAGTAAGCTTTAATAAGCATACTGTTAAAGAATTGCCAACATTGAAAGCCTTTCTGTTGTCATGCAGAGAATACGTACATAACTAGATAATATACAAGACTTTGGTATTGAAATGCACATGACAGCATTAGTAATAAAGGATAAGATTACATTTTAAGAAGCTCATTACATTTGTTGGAGACTTGCAGTCATCTTTGCAGGCTTTACCTGTAAACCAAACAGAATGCCAATCATGTGTGGTCCATTACCTGTACAATAATCCTTTAAGCAATGTATCTTGAGCTCGTTTCTTGTTTGCGTTTCATTTTTTCACTTTGATCATGTTTTCCCCATGAAACAAGTAGATAGTGATCAGGCAGCAGGTCTTTTTGGGTAAGAAACATTTTTACAAGTGGGGGCATCAGAGATTGCTACTTTCAGCATGTTACTTGGTACTTTAATAAAGCGGAATTGTTTGTGTCTTTCGGCTTTTCCCAGTTAGGGGTCGCCACAGCAGAACTCCAGTCCGCTAATGATTGGTAGTGGATTTTTACATACCAGGTTACCAGTCCTGACGCACAACCTTCAACAAAGGCACGTCCCATTCACATATGCCTCCACACAGAAGACGCTCTAGCTGAGAATCGAACGGGACGTCTTGATATGGGGCGAAAATGCTACCACAGCACCACCACCGCAGTACTTTAATAAAGCGGAATATAAATTATAATTCAAATTGCAGTGCAAGGAGAAGTGGTTTGAGTTGAGTGATGCTCGTTTTTCTTGTACTTGATTTTGACTGGCATTCCAGTAAAGTATTTAAAAAGTAATTTATTTTTTCATGTCTCTAGATATCAAGTAAGCTGTCATGCAGCCAATGCATTGAAATATTTTTCTTCTACACTTCATTTTGTCTTGGACTCCCATGAAGGTTTAGCACCCAAGGCAGCATATTTAAAGTTACAGGTTTTGTGGTTTTGAGCATAGCTCCTCCCCTTTCTAGTTGGCCACACCCCTTCCCAGTGCCCCCACCCATTCAGCTGTTGCCTGTAGCCCCCCTTTGATTTTGAAGTCACCAGCCGCCACTGTACTTTTGTAATCTTGTTAGATTTTTTGTACTAGGTTGTTGCTGCCTTCCCTTAAAAGGTGTCTTGTCTTTTTATCTTCATTATGGCCTTGAAACTTGATACAGTTTCTTTGGGTGACCTACTGAGTATCTTTCCAGAAGCTGGTAGAGTGCCCTCTGATGCCTTTTCTTTGCTACTGCAACTCCTGTCTTTGTTCCTTTTTTAGGACAACCAGTATTTCTTCATAGCCTGATTGGTCTTTTCCATCTCCCTGCACTCCTTTCTTTGGCAGACTTCCTGGACTGCTACATTCCACTGTGTTCCTTATGTACTGCATTTCCATACCTGGCTCAGCCACATCGGTTTTGTAGTCCTCACATATACTTGTTTTGAGGTGGTGCCATTCAACTACTCCTATTTCCTCCTCCTCTTGTAGTGCTGGAGCCCAGAGTAATTCCTTGAACTGTTGTACCTTCTCTCCAGTCAACTTCCATGTCTTCAGCCCCATCTCTGTTGGCCTTGGAGCACACGCTGACCACTGCTTGCTGGTAAATGTGGCAACCAGTGACTTATGCTGTGGGTCACATTTCACTGGGGACTTTGCAATCATTGATTATATGCTAGTACTCTCTCTCCTTACTAGGGAAGTCTACATGAGTTGTATATTGCCAGTTTTGTACTGTATGCGATATTGTGACCATTTCTGAACCATGTTTTGGCTATTAGGCCATTTGTCAGACAAAAGTCTGGAATGGCCTCTCCTTTACTGCTGTTGCCCCACCCATGTGGACCCAAGCAGTCCTCCTATCTTGTCTGTCCTATGTGCATTCAAGTTGCCCATTATCAACACTCAATTCATGTTGGCCTGCTTTAACTAGGTAGTCCTGCAACTGATGTCTGAACACACTTTCTCTATCACAACCCTGCTGTGGGGCAAAGGCTGAGATTATGAATACTGCCCTGTCATTACACTGGAGTCGGATTGCCATGAGTGTCACTAATTCAGATATCCCTCACTACCTTCTGAAGCTTATACCTCACCACATTTCCCATTCCATTTCCAGCCTGTCCTCCTCCCGAGTAGTAGACTTTGGATCCCAAGACAAATGGCTTTGATGCACTGCTGTCCCATCTCATCTCCTGGATATACAGGATGTCCAGCCACCTCCTCACCATCAGGTCATCCACTTCCAAGCTGTGTCTAATATTCTCATTTCATGTTTGGCAGGTTCATTGGTTTTATGTCCAGCTTTTGCTCAACAGAGCTATCCAAGGTAACCCAGGCAACCCAGGCTGGACAACTAGACACCAGTCGGCCATTGACCCAGGACTGCTGAGCTTTATGGCAGGCACATATACACTTTGTGGAGCGCATTCAAACCATACTATTATTGTAGTTTTTGGAAGAGGATGAAAAGTAATAGGATTAAGCAGTACATTATCTTTATTTCCACAAAACAAACGGAAGCATAGGTGTTGAAAATGTGCTGTGAATACTAAGCACATAACCTAGGGTCATTATTTATCCCAAACAGTGCTTGGCCAATTTTTTAGTAATTAGAGATCCTGTTGCAAGGTTGTTCCACATGAATTGCTGGCCCTAGTTATGTATTATAACTGACCAGAATGCCCAAATACACAGCAGTGGCTTGACAACTAACATGTTCCTGATGGAAGCAAGCATGTCTTTGTGTATTCATCTTATGGAAGATTAATTTCTCACCAAGTGTGCATACCTGGCAGATTACATTGAGTTTTAAACTGTTTCTGGAAGCTAGAATGATACAGCTATGTGGCCTGATGGAGGGAGCGGAATATTTTGATGACTGTACTTTAGAATATTTTACAGTTGTATACAAGTGCCACAAAATGCTGTGAGCAAGAGAGTCAGTGTTACCCACAGTGCCTGCCTTCCATTTGGTGACATGCTTTGTTTGATGCGAAGCAGTCTGTAAGGGAAACACATGTAAGCAAACCAGTAATTTATAGACGGTATAACATGGTACTGATATCGACTGATCTCAATTAAATTCCATTATGTTGAACTGCAAGATTTCCTTATGCAACATGTTGATATGGCCTCATCTTGTGCCAAACGTGCCCAAGTTTTATTTGCCAGTGGAATAGACACGGCAAAATATGCATTTATATTTGTTTTGAGCTACTGTTTGGTGTCCTGTTCATGCTTAGATGCAACTGTTTTGTGACACAAGCACCATGTAAATAGTAATGTGCATCTTCAGTTAAAAAATGGTTTCCTATATTAATACTTCTCATACCACATTTCGATGGTATTAAGATTCCTGTGGATAAGTTAAGCCATAGTCTGTAATTTAGGGTTCCCCATGCATATGCATCACACTTCCTTTTCATCTTCTGTGGCTGAACAGCCAATTGAAGTTGCACTGAGTCATGATGTTTGCATAATGAATTCATCTCCTCAGCATTATACCTGTTAGTTAAGCTTGGCCCTTCCTGTACCAATAGCCAGGCTCATTGTTATTTTTCAGGCTTCACAGGTTTTGCACTTCAGGCTCATTGTTATTATCAGGCTTCACAGGTTATTTACTTGAAGCTGTAAGATGCTTGAAAGCCTTTTCTGCATAATTTATCTAACTTTACAGAAACTGTCCATATTGTTGCCATAGGCATTTTGTACATTTGTTGGCTTGCCTGTACACTGATGTTACAGCTCAGCTGTTTAAAGCCAAAACTTTGCCTTTTGCACTTTATGAAATAGTCCATTCCTGTGGTATCATAACATTTGCTTCTGTTGATGTTCCTGTTCAAAGTGGCCTTTCATGCTTGATACCCGATGTGACAACTAAATTCATATAATAGAAATGCAAATTAATTCATATAATACTCCAGTTTTGTCAAGCAACTTGGAGTAGGATAAATATTCACGGTTTCGGTCCAAAAGTACAGATAACATCTGCCTTGCTACATGCACTAAAATAAGGTACTGAGTGTTCGTCGTTTTCCATACAAAGTTGCAGATACTGTGCAATGCCACTTCCTCATCTCACCTAAATAGGTTTACAGTAAGCATTGATGAATTTTTCTTTTTTAGAAGATGGGCTGAGAGCTCAGTGTTAATCAGTATGCATTTGTATGTCTGACTTACTGGTTGCAGTGAATATCTGAATAGGGACCGATGTCAGAGTTTGAGGAAATGCTTGTGGCAGCCTGCAATTTAAAGTATTGTGACTGAGCAAGAACAGTATGTACACTGTTAACAGGGATAGTAGGGACTGCACTGCCATGAAGGAAAGAAATTATTAAATGCATCAGAAAAAGCACACCGCCAATAAATGTGTGCAATCAAAAGCAGTAATACTTACAAATTGTAAGGAGACATCAGTGGCATGCCTAAGAGGCAACAAGGCAGAAGACTGCAATGCAAATATTCTTTATGATGAATTAATTTTCAGACATGGCTAAATCTGTCTGCGGCAAAGACAAACTGTAATCTGTGCATGTTACAGGCATGTTTTCAGGAATAGACACCTTTATATTAAGGATTGCTAAAAGCAGTTTTAGAACACAATTTACTGTGAAAGTGCTATTCAGATGATGGGATTAAGGAGTGACACCAAGCAGACAGTAAGCAGATCTATTTGACATGCATGGTCATGCAAAGCTGGCTAATTATCTGAACCTAGCAGGGTGGGCAATGTGATACTCTTGCTAGCTGAGGGTTGGAATATGGGAGGGGTAACATGAGAAAGAACGGTGGCAGATCAAAGATGAAGGTCTAAAAAGTCTTCTCAGCAATGAGCTGCTAGTTCTGGAAACTTTTTCCACAGACTATGCAACACATCAGTAGGAAACATTTGTAAGAGGCACTGCGTGACAGTAACTAATTTTACTGAAGCCTCTCATAATTAGCTGCTTTTCTGTGTTCTCCCATTCCAAGTGAATGGAACTGCCGTGTTAATAGTCCAGCCATGGGCATTGTAATCTCAGAAACAGTGCCCTCACAGTGTGTTATGGGTTAAGATTTTTCTTTAGAAGGAAAATTCTCATCAGGATGTCTGCCCTCAGGAGGGCATTCAGGGTTACAAACGAAATAAAATTAGTAGAGACTACTATCTGGTACATAAAGGTTTGCAATGAGCCAAACTTAAGTTAAAAAATAGGTTTCTGATTTTTTTTCCCTGTAGTGGTGCTTTAAATTTGCTATGGTAGGGCACAGAACCTAATTAGAAGACTCGCTCATAAAAATCACAGTACCATACATTTGCTACAGACCTACAAACACAAGCAGGTCTGGTATTCTGGAGCAGAGGTTTAATACTGCACACTCATGGACATGGATCATACAGTAGCAATGCGTTTGAATCCTACAGCCTCCACTTGCCTACTGTGATTGAGGACATTCCTTAACACTACGGGTAATCCCTGAAAAGGGATTAATCTGGTGGGTTTACCAGATTTTTTTTTTTTATATATACCTACATATTTGACATGTACATACATGCCACAAATATGTATGTGTACAATATACATGTACAAGCATAAGTTAATTTCTGTACTAGTCAACATTTTCACAGAAGGAAGTAAAAAGCAAAGTTACTTTTCCACCAACTATTACAGTTTACCATGATAAAGCGCACCAAGTCAACACCAGAGGGGGATTTGAACTTGCAACAGGGTGCACTAAACTCTTTGCATGCAAGACATCCATATAACAGACAGAGCTACACAAGCCTTGGGTATGACCATCTACAGACACATTTCTGCTGCTCCCTGCTTTATACATTCAAGAGAGGGGGAAAAACTATTAACAGCCACAAAATACTTAAAATAACTTTATTTCTACACTTATATTTACAATTCAAAACAATGAAGATGACATCCAAACTTCTACTTATGGTCTTCTTTCAATAAAAAGAGGTGACAGCAAAAGCTCATGAATATGTCTGCCAATTACTTCTTTCAGTGCTTATTTCAGGCACTTTTTTTTTTTACTTCTTCCCAGACTTTTTAATTCCACCACCAACTGCAAGAGGAAAAAAAGTATTTTAATTTCATGCCTGTAACAGAGAAAAGCAATTTGTTTTTCAAATTTACATTGGAAGATTACAGTAAGCAGACATACCATAACAGAATTTCTTCAATTTGTCAGCAACAAGTCAAACATTTAGGTTATATATATATCTTACATGCCTCATCTTGGTCATAGTTTTATTAGCAGTCCTAAATTGTTCATGAAAACGCTCCTCCGTAGGTGCCCAAGTGACTTGTCAGGTGTTGATAGGAGCCTCGGGTGCTTCTATACCTTTAGCCCTCCCAAAGAGTTGAGAAAAGCTATTCTCAGAAAACTTTAAATGCTCCAATATAAAAATTTAGAGCCAGAAACCAAATTACAAAAAGCTGGTAATGTAACTGCTACACTTATTCAGAAGGCTGGGAAGGCTGCTTTACTATTACAGTGATCAATCTGAAGATGGATCATTACCAGAAATACTTGCACTTCTTTGTTGGGAAATATTAAACATTTTGGGAGATTCCCAGAGCATAATTCACAGCATTTTGGGAGATTCCCAGAGCATTATCACAGCCAAAACAGTTGGATAGTAATGCAATTCTTTTAAACAGTCATGAAAATTCCTGTACTACCATCTAGATGTAGGGCCAACGTAGTGATTACTGAAGGTATGGACTGTAGATCATGTTTAAGATTTTAGAAGGTGCCACCCTTCTAGCTGGGCATCAGCAGCATGCGTCAATATTTGCTCTTAAAGTGCCTTGTAAAGATCTGTTGTCACAACAAAAAGCAATACAGCTAATTTAGCCTTTTTAATAAATTAGATTTCCCCCCATTTTATGGATAAAAAGTGATCAGCTTTAAATTTGTTGGCCAACAGTAGAATATCTAAGCTTTGCATAGATCAAGCAAGTAAACACTTCATCCTGTGGCTATTCCGCACAAGAACAAACTGTTTCAAACTACTGAAAATACTGCTTTGGGCATGAAAGATTAATACATTTTATTAAAACCAATTATGAAAGACACTACTTGCACATGTAGGCTTGATAACAGTTCTGATAGTCTCCTCTTTGGTTGAACAGCTACTAGAAAAAACAGCTACTAGAAAGTGCGTTTCTGAAAAGTAATTTAAACAGTCAAGTGTAATGGAGCATTGTGTATACCAGGTCAAATCTTCATAGTTGATCATTAAATCACCCTGCCAAACTCTAGTACCCGCCACTGCATTCACCTGGCATAGGATTTGTGGGGGCTTAACAGAAGCTAGCAATCATTTCTATGAATAGTCAGAAGCTCCACTAGTTTTTTCTAACCTAACAGTAGGGAAAAAAATAAGTCAAAGCAGTTTGGCAGTTAACCGCTTTACAATTTACCAATTACTCATCAGCAATTTTCCCAACAATGTCAATGCATCCACTTGTGTTACAGTAGACGTAAAAACAATAACAAAATGTGTGTGACAAAAAAAAATCACAACAAAGATGTGACCTTGCTTACAAGTAATGTTTAATGCTGTAGTCGTAAAATCCTTTGCATTTTGGGGTCAAATGTTTTTGAAAGCAAAAGCCACACTGGAAATAGTTTCAGTCAATACCTCACAAAACTTGTGAAAAAAGTGGACAAAAATGCTGCAGAGACATGGAATCTAAACAAGCAAACCTGGAAGTAGTCAAATATAGCCTAGGAAACAAACCTTTTGAATTTTTGAATGAGGTCTCCTGTATAAGGATATGAAACATACAAAAAGGAGATGGTTATGAATGAAAAATCTCCACTCAGTGCAAAAACTAGAGTTTTCACAATGGAATGAAGACTGCTGCCCTGCTACTACAGCTAGTAAGGATGTGGGTAGATAGTACTGCCAGCATGGAGATATGATAAGGCCGATTAGCAATGAATACAATGGCTGCTATGGTCAAGCAAAGTACAGTTGTGTACCTACCATAAATGTAGATGTTAGAGTGTATTCACTGTTGCAGTCATTACTCTTGGGTTATCCTGCTGGCAGGCGACCCATGGTCGGCCAGAATTCCAAAGTCTAGGTCCGGCGTCGGTTGCGGTCGCCTCTTCTCTGACGTCAGTGCGCCAGGGGTATAAAAGAAGCAGCAGATGCCATTTTCTTCAGTTTCTTGCCCCAGATGTCAGGTGCCTCCAAAATAGGGTAAATATTATGCCAATAATTATTCATGCAGTAAAACAAACATTTCCTTCATCTACAAGCAAATACCTATACTTTATCTTATACAATCTATGTGGTGCAAGTCCCAGCAAAGAAAAGGGGGATGGAGGGTGGGTAACCTGGACTGCAGCAGAGAATACACTCTAACATCTACATTTATGGTAGGTACACAACTGTACTATGTTCGTGTTTCACTGTTGCAGTCATTACTCTTGGGTTGAATCCCAAAGCTGTGGCTGGGCCGCTAAGGCTGGGCCTAAAGAGGATTAGGAGATGCTATAAGGCCTTGCAAAACTGCAGTGGCGAAGCCTGCTATGGATTTAGAGTAATGAGGTAAATGGTAGTGCTTTGTAAAAAAGTGTGCACTGAACTCCAAGTTGCAGCCTCTAAAATGTCTTTGGTTGGTACTCCTCTGAGAAAGGCTGCTGAAGTGGCTGCTGCCCTGGTAGAATGAAGTCTAATAGCCTTGGGCACTGACTTGCCATGTTGCGAGTAGCAGAAACAAATGCAGTGGCCTATCCATTTTGAAATAGTCTGTTTTGAGATAGGCTTTCCTTGAGATCCTGCAGCAAATGCCACTAAAAGTTGCTCCGGTCTTTCTGAAAGCTTTAGTTCTGTCCAAGTAGAAGCGTAGTTGTCTGTGTATGCCAAGGAATGCAGAAGTCGTTCACCCTTATTCTGTGGGTTTGAATAAAAGGTAGGCAGATGAATAGTTTGGTTGAGGGCCACACTGGACACTACCCTTAGGCATAAATGTAGTGTTCCTTCTTAGAGAAACCCTGTCTGGATGGAAAATGATGAAAGGTTCCACAGCCATGAGTGCCTGTAGCTCTGAAACTGGTCTTGCAGAGGTTATTGCTAGGAGCAGAGCTGTTTTCCAAGATAAAAACTTTATATAAGCTGTATTGGCTGGCTCAAAAGGTAGCAGTAAGGTTTTCACAGACATAATTGAGGTCCCATGCAGGTATAGGGGCTCTCCTTGGAGGTCTTATGTTTTTGGCCCCTCGATGGGAAAAAAATAGGAGGTTCCATATTGTAATGAGCTGTAATGGCAGAGGCATGAATTTTAATTGATGAAAAGGATAAGCCTCTGTCCAGCATCTCAGGTATTGTAAAATCTGAGGAATATTTGGTACAGATGCGTCAAGTCCTTGTGCCTGGTTCCAAGCACAGAATCTTTTCCATTTGTCTGCGCAAGACTTTCTGGTACTGGGCCTCCTGGCCTCCAAAATAACATCCATCACTGCTTTAGAAAGAGGTGTCTTTTGAAAGGTTACATTATCCGCCATGCTGCCAGATTTAGGGTCCCGAGTTGGCTGTGCAGAATCTTGATTGTTTCACTTGGTCAGTAAGTGAGGAATAAGGTCAGTAAGTGAGGAATAAGAGGCAATGTCCAGGCTGGGCCTTGAGACAAATGTTTTAGGATTGGGTACCAGTGCTGGCGTGGCCAGTCTGGGGCAATCAGGATAATTTTTGGTTTCTGTCTGACTTTTAGGAGTACCTTGGGGAGGAGAGGCAGAGGAGGAAAGGCATATACTGTTAGACTTTTCCAGCTGAATGACAGGGCATCCACTTTCCATGCTTGCTTGTGATAAGTCTTTGCGCAGAATTGTTGTAGTTGTCAGTTGTAAGGGGAGGCAAATAGATCTATGTCTGGGCATCCCCAATTCTTTATCATGCTGAAGACTAGTGGATCCAGTTTCCATTCGTGGGGATCCGCAAGGTTTCTGTTTAGTCTGCCAGAGTTTTGTTCTTTCCTGGCAGGAACTGCGCTTGCAGGTGTACTTGATAAGTCAATGCTGCATTATAGAGTCATGGCTTGTCTGCAGAGGGGGTAAGAATGTGTGCCTCCCTGCTTGTTTATGTACCACATGACTGTAGTATTGCCCATCCTTATCAGTAGTTGGCCTGGATGGAGTAAATCCTTGAAAGCTGTCAGGGCCTTCTGAACAGCTAGCATCTCTGAGTGACATGTAGATGCATTTGGCTTGTGGGCCATGTGCCCTGAATACATTTTCCTGTCATGGGTGCTCCCCAGGCATAGTCTGATGCATCTGTTATTGACTGCCTGGCTGTGGGTAGAGTGAACGGCGGTCCCTTGTTGAGGTGAGGCATCAGCCCACCATCGAATCTCCTGCTGTAGGCAAGGAATGAGGGTAATTAATGCTTCCAGGTTTTGACAATGTTGAGTCCAGACACTTTTTAGGTACTTTGAAGTTTCCTCATATGCAGTCTGGCATATGGAATTAGCAGTATGCAGGATGCCATGAAGCCCAAAGCCTGCAGAATTTTTCTTGCAGATAACTGGGTCTTTGTTGTCAACATTTTGAAGTAAGAAGTTAGATGTCTTTTTCTGGCGTGAGATAAGCCATCTGGGCAGTTGTATTTAAGTTTGCACCCAGGAATATTACTTCTTGGGAGGGTACTAGTTTTGATTTCTTTTCGTTTACTGTGTACCCTAGGCAAATTAATAATCTTTTTAAGAACGCCAGATGCTTTACTAGAGTGCCCTTGTTCTCTGCTTGTATAAGGCAGTCGTCCAAGTAGGGATAAATCGGAATTCCTCTGTCTGCAAAATGCAATTACTGGTGTCAGGCATTTTGCGAAGACCCTGGGCGCAGTAGATATGCCAAAGGGCAGTGCAGAGAATAGGTAGTGCTTTGAGCCAGCTATGAATCTGAGGCATCTTCTGCAAGATTGTCCAATTGGTATATGCAGGTATGCCTCTTAAGTCCAAAGGTACAAGCCAAGCCTTCTTGCCCAGCATGGGCAGAAGCTGCTGCAGAGTTAACCTTTTGAATTTTGGAACGTCCAGAAACATGTTTAGAACAGACAGGTCCAGTATTGGTCTCCAGGTTTTGTCCTTTCTGGGGACTAAGAAAAGTAGAGTAAAATCCTTGTCCCTGCTCTTGCTGTGGTACTTGCTGAATGGTCCTCATTTGCATAAGGCTCGAAAATTGTTTTTGTGCCTCTGCCCATTTGTTTGGCATACCTTTTGCCTCTGGCAGGGTGTGAAAGTGGAACCTGCAACCTTGGGAAACTATATTCAATACCCATTTGTCCTGGGTGATCATGTGCCAATTTTGAGAGAAAAGTGCTAGTTTTTCCCCTAAGGGGGCTGCAAGAAGATAAGTGCTTGGTGCTGACAGAGGAAAGTCATTGGGGACTGTTTCCTGTATGGCTGTGCTTGGTCTTCTCCAGTTTTGGAGGTAGAAGCACCCCACTGTTTAGGCCTGTATGAGCCCTGGGGCTAGGATCTGCCTCTGGGATGTCTGTCTGCCTCTGTGGCCTGTCTGACAATGGAAAGGACCAATTTTTTGTAGGCCAGTTCCTGCTAAATTTTGGTGGCTGTACCTATAAGAAATCCTTTACTGTTTGCATAGATTTTGCTTTGTCCTCCATTTTCTTCAAAACCTCCTCTGCTTCAACACCAAATAAAGTATCCTACTGTAATGGAACATCTAATAATAAGAAGTTATGTACATACCATAACGTTCCATGTTAGTTGTCTTCTCTCGCCTTCTTTCTTGCTTGATGGGTTCTGAGCCGATCCCTCGGCTCCGACTCGGCACTTGCTAAGCTCGAGAGTCACTTTTACCAGCTCGAGGCAGCCCCATATCCCATGATGCAAGGCGGTAAGTACCCAGATCTCGTTTGCTGACAAAGGGCAATAGCACCAAGCATAAAATACTTCCCAAAGGAAGAAAGAAAACTTACAGATGGAAGGACCAGGTCTGAATGGTCTTCAGCATAACAGTTTCTTATACAAGGTTTGTCCAGGCCAGGGGGAAGGAGGGAGGGTCGCAAGAAAGAAGGCGAGAGAAGACAACTAACATGGAACGTTATGGTATGTACATAACTTCTTAATGTTAAGTTGTCAATCTCGCCTTCATTCTTGCTTGATGGGACCGCGTCCCTAGCACCTCTATCCTGGGTGGCTCAATGGAACAAACTCTTGAGGACTGTAGAGCCAAAACTGGCTCTGTCCCTGGAGGCCAAGTCCAATTTGTAATGGGAAACAAAAGTGTGAGGAGTAGCCCAAGTGGCCGCTGCACAAATAGTGTCCAAAGGAAGTCTAGCTTGAAAGGCTGTAGAAGTAGCTAAGCTCCTAGTTGAATGTGCTTTAGGTTTTGAGCACAGCTGTTTTCCCCTGAGCGTATAAATTTCGGAGATGACCGAAGAAAGCCATCTGGACAAGGTCACTTTAGAAACAGGAAGGCCTTTTTATTATCCATAGGAAACAAAGTTGATCAGATTTTCTAAATTTTTGTTCTGTCCAAATAATATCTAAGTTGACGGTGGACATCAAGATAATGTAACTTTTCTTCAGCTCTATCTGAATAGTTAGGAAAAATACAGGAGATCAATGGATTGATTCAGATTGTTCTTTGAAGCGACCTTAGGTAAAAAGGATGGATTAGTTCTCAAAGATACTCTGTCTTTGTGAAAAACCAAATAGGGGGGTCGAACCGAAAGAGCATGAAGTTCAGACACCCTCCTGGCAGATGTAATAGCCACTAGGAATAAAGTTTTCCAAGAAAGATATTTCAGGGAACAAGAAACAGCTGGCTCAAAGGGGGGAAGAATCAAGGATGTCAGCACTAAATTTAGATCCCACTGAGGAGGAGGATTCCTGATTGGAGGCTTTAGTAGGAAAATTCCTTTCAAGAAGGCCCTGCAGAGCCTATGGGACATAATATTATGATCTGCTATCCCGACATGAAAATTAGAAATAGCAGCCAATTGAACTCTGACTGTGGAAGAAGAGGAGCCTGCATGAAAAATCACTGCTAAGAAGTCCAGGACTGCCTGAACAGGGGCAGTAAAAGGATCAATATTTTGGGCCTTAGCCCAATAAGAGAAACGTTTCCATTTGCTTGTATAAATCCTCCTGGTAGAGGATTTTAATGAAGCTACTATGATGTCTCTAACAGGGTTAGAGATCAAAGGAAGCCTGGCTAAGGAAGGAAGTGGAGCAACCATGCTGTGAGGTTGAGAGAAGGGATTGACCGGTGCAGCTGACCCGATTGGTGAATCAGAAGGTCTGGCACTGGGGTCCAGATGCCACGGCTGCACCAAAAGGTGATGATGGAGGAACGGGAACCAAACTTGTCGAGGCCAGTAAGGGGCAATGAGAATCAATTTGGCTCTCAAAACGGTAGCTTTCTGGATCACCTGAGGGATCAGAGGAAATGGAGGGAAGGCATAAAGAAGTCCCTGGGGCCAATCCTGGGTCAGAGCGTCTCTGGGGGGATGGCCTGAAAGAGGGAAGAGGCTGAAGAAGTCTGGACATTTGCTGTTTTGGGGAGTAGCAAAAAGATCGCAACATGGACGACCCCATTCCAGAAAAATCTCTTCCGCTATAGATTGCTTGAGAGACCACTCGTGAGGCATGAGGATAGCTCTGCTCAATCTGTTCGCTATAATGTTGGTTTTCCCAGGGATATGCGTTGCTACCAGAAACCGATGAGAGGAGATCGCCCATTGCCATAGTCTGAGCGCTTCTAGACACAAGGGGTAGGACTTGGTTCCGCCCTGTTTGTTGATATACCAAACTACAGACATGTTGTCTGTGTGGACTGCAATTGTCCCTACGGGAAGAAAGTCGTTGAGGGCTTGCAACGTTAAAAGCACTGCTCTCATCTCCAGGACATTTATGTGCAGATGGTACTCGAACGGCTGCCACGTCCCATGAACCATCCTGCCCTGATAATGACCCCCCCACCCGATCAGGGAGGCATCCGTGGTGACAGTGGCTATCGGGGATGGGGGTACAAAGTACCTGCCTTGGTGAACCTGATACGATGTGATCCACCAAGCAAGATGCTCTTTGCATGTCTGTGTCACCAGAATCTGGTGACGCATTGGAAGTTGCTGGTATGACCACTGTGTGAACAGCATCCACTGAAGGCGCATGTAGAATCGAGCCAGGGGAAGAAGAGTAATGGCCGCAGCCATGAGACCTAATACCTTTAGAACCATTCTGGCCTGTATTTTCTTGCTGGCCAGAATGATCCTGACATGATTCTGAATGTCTGAAACTCTTTGTTCTGTAAGGGTAGCTGACATCCGAACAGTGTTTAAGTTTGCGCCTATGAAGGTAATAGACTGGCAGGGCGATAAGGATGACTTTTCGAAGTTGATTGAGATGCCCAAATGAGAACAAAGGTCTATTGTGTAATCCCTGGCTTGTATAAGCTGATGCCTGGTGGTGGCTGACAGGAGCCAGTCGTCGAGATACGGAAACACCTGGAATCCTTGGCGTCTCAGGTGAGCCGTGACCACTGCCATGCATTTGGTGAACACTCTGGGGGCTGTAGTGAGACCAAAGGGCAGGGCTCTGAACTGGAAATGACTGGACCCCAGCCGAAAGTGGAGAAATCTCCTGGAGCGTCTGTGAATTTTGATGTGATAGTACGCATCCTGAAGATCTATTGAGCACATCCAGTTGTCCTTCTGTAAGAAGGGCAGAATTGACTGAAGAGTGACCATTCGAATCTTGTCTTCCTGACAGACTTGTTGAGTCTGCTGAGATCCAATATTGGTCTCCAGTCTCCCGTCTTTTGGGGACAAAAAGAACCTTGAGTAGATTCCGGGCTCTGAATGGTCTATTGTAACTGGCTGAATGGCTCTTTTTTGCAGTAGTTTTGCGATTTCTGACTCTGCAATCTCCCTTAGACCGGGTGGTACATCTGGAAGGGAACTTTAGGGGAAGGGACTTTCCTCGAAAGGAATTATGTAACCCTTGGATATGATCGACTGTACCCATCTGTCTTGAGTGAGGGAATGCCAGGCTTCTGGGTACAGTGATAATCTTCCCCCGACTGCCTCCAAGGAAGGACAGCCGGGCAACACCTCAGGGATGCTGAAAGGGCTTGTCAGAGAGAGGCTCCCTGTTTCCCTGGTTCTTCGGACCCCCTCTGCCTCTAGAGCGGCGTCTGTTGTTGTTACCCCCTCTGCCTCTAGGGGTAAACTGACCACGTGAATCCGGCGTGACTCCTTGGGATTTACGGAACCACATCTTCCCGCCCTTCTGTCCTTTGGGATAAGGTCTAGAAGGGGTGGAAAAACGGACTCCAACAGCAGAAAGAGTCTTGCCGTCCTGCTCGCACCTGGTCAAGGTTTCCTTCACCTGAGGGCCAAACAAAGCTGACCCATCAACTACTAACTAACAATTAAGGGTTTTTTTAAGAAAAAAGGGGCTTAATATTCAAAAATAGAATCACTTACCAGGAGCTGGTAAAAGGAGGACCTCATAAGCGAAGCGGCAAACGAGATCTGGGTACTTACCGCCTTGCATCATGGGATATGGGGCTGCCTCGAGCTGGTAAAAGTGACTCTCGAGCTTAGCAAGTGCCGAGTCGGAGCAGAGGGATCGGCTCCGAACCCATCAAGCAAGAATGAAGGCGAGATTGACAACTTAACATTTTTGCTTTAACATGATCAGACAGATTGTTCCTTTACTTGCCTCCTAATGACAGAACCCATAACTGTAGCCCTGCAGGAGGCCTCCAGAGAGTCAAAACCACATTGCAATGTATGCTTTCCCACTTGTTCAGTTGCATGCAATAAATCCTGTATTTCCTTATTTTCTGTACAATCAGAATTAGTCAAAATTTTCTGTTAAGTGACATTAAGTATTGCTAATATTCAAGCATATGAAATGGACAATTTAAAGCTCTCACAGCCAAAGTAGCAGAAGTGTAAACCTTGTTTCCTCCATCTGTCAAGGGTCCTTGAATCTCTGTCAGAAGGCACAGGGTTTTTAGCAGTAGCGGCCTTAACCCCCTTGGGACCCTGAGAAACAGTTTCTGGGTCAGCAGTAGAGGTTTTTATAAACAAATTTATGAGCGTCAGGAACCCTGTAATATCTGTCTGGTTTAACAGGAGCTGGAGGTAAGGAATCTGGTGAACGGTCGGACTAATACATCATCTACAATGTCTAACACATGGGGAATAGCAAGAGGCCTGTGCTGAGGAAGTAAAATAAAATCTGAGCCTTTTCTTTGATTCTGAGTAATCTTGGCTTTCCCAGTGGAAGTGCTCCCTCATGGAATGCAGGGTTTCCCCATGGAAGTGCTCCCTCATGGAATGCAGGGTTTCCCCAAAAGAAAAATTCTCAGGAGGAGAAGTTGAAGGAATGGATTCTTCAGCATCAGAATCCTCAGAGAGGAAGAGAATATTCCTGTACAAGAGGAATCAGAGGAAATGTAAACCTGATCTGAAGAGTCTGTCTCTCTCTTGCCTAGGCCTTTTGTCAGGAGGGGGATGGGAACCCCTGATCAAGGTAATAAGGTCTTCGGCCATTTTGAGCATCTGTCTTAGGCATGGAGGTCTGTTCTGAAGAATGCTGCATTTCTTTGTCTTTAAAGCTGCTGTAATTTTTGCTTTTGTAGCTGAGGTAGGCTTTACATATAACTGTGTAGGTCTGAATACACCCTCAGGAGCAGATGCCTGCTCAGTGGCTCCGGACCCATCTGAGGGAAAGATTTCCAAATGTCCAACACCTTGAGTATCCACAGGCCTAGCTGGCTCCACGTGGGAGTAGTCAGTGGCCTGTGGCTCTGAGGTAGCGGGTGTTAGAGGCTGTGAAAGCGCCTCGCTGAGAACCAGCGAATGGCATAGCAGAAGCCTCTCGTTTTGGAACTCTGATGCCTGTCCTCTTTTTCCTTGCATTTTTTTTTAGAAATTCCAGTGTGCGTCGGCTGTTCCGACGGCATTATGTAATTGAATTTCCGGCCAAAGTAATGGTAAGCAAAATCAAAGAGACGCTTAATAGTGCGTTTGTTGAATCTAGCACAAAACCGACAGCTAGCAACGTTATGATCAGGGCCTAGGCAAGGAATAAAGTTAAGAGTGATAATCCTTATGAGTATTTGCTTCCCACAAGAAATACAATTGTTAACTTTTTCTGACATCGGTCTGAAGCAAAAAAAAAAGTTTCCCCAACGGGGTACTTGGCTTTAATGAAGACTTTGGATCTGAAATTAGTCTGAAAATCTTAGGAGTCTGCCGACCAGGATTTGCGAACTGCTTTTGCTTCGGGCACCGCGTGGCAAGAAAGACTGAAGAAAATGGTGCGCGCGGCAAGAAAGACTGAAGAAAATGGTGTCTGCTGCTTCTTTTATACCCCTGGCCCACTGACGTCAGGGAAGAGGCAACAGCAACCAACGCCGGACTCAGACTTTGGAATTCTGGCAGACCGCAGGTCACCTACCAGCAGGATAACCAATGAGTAATGACTGCAACACTGAAACACGAACATCAGTCAATTACACAATGCCTTTGTCCAGCTTTTTAGTAGTTGTAGTTTCAATACCAGAGAAAGGATCAGGTGCAGATTAAGGTCAGAGACCATTTAAGAGTGAAAGCAGTTCCCTTCTAAAGTGTACAGTAAGGAATAAGAGTAGGACATTTTAAATTGGCTATTGCGATGTGACAAACAGATGTACTTTTAGCAAGCACTACTCGCTGTAGTCTCCTGAAGGATATGTAGATACATTTTATATTTGCAAGTCATTGTTGCAGACTGAAATGTACAGCTGCCTTTCATTTCCCCTTACTAATTCTCTGCAGTGCTAGAGAAGTACAATTGTGTTTGAAAACTTAACAGCACATGTTCTAATAGATCACTGCTGTAGTAGCATAAACTAAACAGATCCATGTCCAACACCATCCAACTTTTACAAAGCTAAATGGTGTCCACCAGACTGTCAGGAAGTCAAAGTTCAGCTTTGTCCCCACCCCCAAAGCAACAGTCAACGGAAAAAATGCTAAATAACCATAAATCAGAAAAATACAGCTGTGCAAAAGCTTACCATAACAGTAGATTGTTCTGAACACTGCTGCAGTATACCAGACATACGGGTTGATATGTCTTTGCCTGGTTCTAGTTGAAAAGGATAAACTGATATACAACGTCGTCTTCTGGTTTTAGTTGCTTATGGAAAGCACAACATTGCTGGGGTAGTTTTCACCAACTCCAGGAGAGATGGGATGAGCAGTAGATTAACAGCCCTAAGTGGGTACAGTACTATGACTGGTTGGCTTAGCAGAGTTACTTAAATTAGGTGAAGTGTTCCAATGAGACATTAGCCAGGGGGTCTCGACAACTGGACTATATTCCCACTTATACTTGACATATGGGTGATTCTAGAGCTGGAGGTAGAAGGGAGGTTGGCCGAGTAGAAAAGTTGTCTAGCAGTCTGGACATGACTAACCTAGCAAGGGCTGCCCTGGACCTGTATCATTTTTATGCTTGGTAAAGGAGTGTAGAGAGGATCAAATGGCAGCTTCTAAACTAAACCTGGCATCCACTAACTTGTGAAAAGCCCCTGAGGAAGTCGCTGCCCTAGTGAAGTAAGCTTTCAGGCAGGAAAGCAAAGGCTTACCATAGTGCAAGCAGGAGAGAGAGCGCCTTAGAGATTCAAGTTGCAACAGGCTAGCCTAACTTGGCGCTAATAAGAATTTTACTGAAGGATTTAGTTTTGTCCAAATAAAATCTTGAGTGGACTGTAAATGTCCAGAGAATGCAACATTCTCCCTCTCCTACTTTGGGGATAGAGAAAAAAATGTAGGTAGGTAAACGGCCTGATTGAGGGACAGCTCATTCACTACCTTAGGCAGAAAGGATGGATTAGTCCAGGGTCACCCTGTCCTGGAAAAATAAGAAAGGGAACGGCCATGAGAGCTTCTCATTTCTCTCGGCTTTCCTCTCTACTTGGAGAGGAAGTTGTGTAATCATGACAGATTCCTGCTGTCCCCTTCCATCTGGTTAAACAGGTGGTTACTGGATCTAACTTGGATCACAGACAGATCGTATCCCAAAGACTTCAAACGCCCCAAGCTCCAACCATAATGCCCTGCCCTAATAGGATTATGTCAAGAGTTTGCACCTCTCTAAAAAGGATTCTATCACTTCAACCCAAAAGAAAACACTAAGGACCCCAGCAAGGCAGGAGCACAATCCTCCCAGAGTTTGCAATCCCATGACAGACTAAAATGTCAGAAAGGTGAGGGGAGGTTGAACCAGATGGAATGAGACATGGCTCAATTGTTGTGGTGAGTACATGACTTTTGTATCCAATGTTGTCTTCGTGGGACGGAAATCCACAGCCAGATAAAACTCCATAGAAGTCCTACAGAAACATTTTGCAATACAGTGGAACTAAAGGCCCTGTACCTCCACTGAATATCCAATTTGTAGCGGGACACAAATGTATCAAGGCCCACCCATGTAGCAACAGCACAATCACCCAAAGCAGTTATGGACAAAAAAAGCTGTAGAGGCAAGCCATATCACTACTGGAATGGCCTTTTGGTTTACGAGGCAAGGCATACTCAAATGAAATACAAATCAGCCAGCTACTTGGACAGAATAACCTTAGACAGTGGCTACCCAATCAGGCCTTTGGGAAATAAAGCTGATTAAACTTTCTGAAAGATATGGTTCAGTCCAAATAAAACCTCAGCTAAAGATGTCAAGACAATGCAGGACATGCAGTTTACAGCACACCTGACCGAGTAACAGCCACCAAATAAAGTCTTCCAAGAGAAGTCAGTCAACTGTAGCTGAAGGCTGAAATGGAGGTACAGCAAGAACCTGATGCATAAAAAGAAAGTCTTGCAGAACAGGATTTCATTTGGGGGGGGGGGCAACAAAAAGATTCTGTAAGACCAGTAACAAGCAGAACAGGAATTTCCTTTTTGGAGGTGCAACAAAGATTCTGTAAGACCAGTAACAAGGGAAAATGTGCTGAACAAATGACTGAAAAAAAACATTAGAAAACAAGAACTCTTCTGGCAAATGAAGCTGGATGCTACACAGTTAAACAAGGTCTTAATGAATTTGTTTCCTTGCAACCAGTGCTTAAAATGAGCGCAGCTAAATTGTAATGGAGATTTCATGTATACTTTTATATTAAGAACGATTCATAAATTTTATATTTTGTTCATTGCTCGAGTATTACCATACATATGGTTTTATTCAAGCTTAGTCGATTAAGTAGTGTATCCAGCAAGTGTTGGGAGAACACTATTAAGCCTTCACTTTAACACGCCAATTGTTAATTTGATTGGTTTGTGTCTTATTTGAAAGGATATTTAAAGAGAGTTATTTGCTTGTTAGTTCTAATGAAGTCCAAGTGGGATGGACGAAAGCAACTTTTACCATTAAGAGTTGCTGTGAAACGACCACCATTAAGAGTATCTTATTTTATAGCCTGCCTTTGCTGACCACAACTAATTTTGATGTTTCCTAGTCGGAGTTGTTTGTTCAGCACATTTTTTCCCTGGTTACTGGTATTTCTTGGTGTGCTTGGTCGGCAGTTGTAGGCAATTTCCTGGAGGATACACCTGAGCTGAATGGATATCTTAGAATTGCCTACTTCACATTTCTGGCAATTCTGCCGGTTTTCATTTTGGGTTGTCCTGTGGATTTTTTGTGCTTTGCTGGTTGCGACTAGAGTCTCAAGTGGTTTTAGACACAGTTTAATGTTTAGACCTCACCAACAGTGTTGGTCTGGTTCCCCACTGGGCTTTGGATTTATACCACATTTTTTTTTTTTTTTTGTGCATAGTGTTCAACTATATTGGCTAATACCCGACATATACCTTTTCCGCTTCTGAGTTCCTGGTGTGGGATATACAACTGCAGCCCATTTATGGACGGTGCCACAACACTGCATACAAAGGGATACCATGGGACAACTCAAATCAACTTTGAGTTGTTGACCCAAAAGGTTGATGTTTCCACATCACTTCAGTCCTTTCTTTCTTTGCAAGGTCACATCAACACAGAGAACAGCAGCTCTACTAGACTAGAGCGCCCTCCTCTGTAGAGGGTATAAATCGGTACCTCATTGGGAAGGACTACTACTGACTGTAGACAAGCTGGGCACCAGAATACATCTGAATGTCACGAGGGAGGGACGTTAAAACATCAGGCTGATTTTCAAAATGGAAATATGAGCTTAGGGCAATATGAATTCAATAACTAGTTGGGCCAGTTTTTTTCCACACAAGCAACCCCTGTGGACGATAAACAGGTCAGAATTGAATATCAGCTCAGATTTTGAAAAGAAACTCAAAATTGAGGACTTTTTAGATAGAGAATGTGTATTTAAAGGAATATTTACAATGTGGTGAGATTCCGATGGGACAGACTTTGCAAATTTCCTTTGGAGTTGCATGAGGTTCCAAGCAATATTTTACTCTCGATTAATAGACAGTGTGGAACTGTAGGACTTTATCAAATTTAATGGTGAACTATTATTGATTTAATGAGTGAAATTACTAACCTAGAACACGTGATTAAAAGAGTAGCAACAGAGGTTTAACAGTATTTAACTTTGTTGATGAGCATGCTACTAGAGTGATTAGGAAAAAGTTTAAAAAAGTTAAGGGACAGTGTTGAGTACAGGGAAGGTAAAGCTCATCATCTGGGTTGGGGGGGGTGGTAGCAATGATTTAAATGAGGGGGATATAGCTCCCACTCAACCTCCCACTTCCAACGATCAACTACATACAGAACAATGAGGTTGCCCCTTTAGAGACAACAGACTCCCCCCCCTTTACGAGGCGAGGCAATCTGAAAGAATCAGGAATTAAGACAGGAAGGGGTTTTGTATTAGCTCAGAGGCAGGACAAATTTTCAAGGGAGAAGATAACAACCAGTAGAAACTACGGACACTGATATTAGGGTTGAATCCAGAGGTAATATTTTAGTTCACAATGGATTTCATATATTTAACTATTCAATTTAGAAATCTATAAGACTTGATTTGTTTGAGAAGGGTTTTAAATTTGTTCTACACAGTGGGGGTAGTATACTAGATGAAATTTTAGAATTAAAACTGTTTGTAAAGGAAACAAAATGTGCCTTTGTATAGACCCAATGAATTTTCAGCCTATAGTACAGTGCAAGAAAAAAAATGTGTTTTCAATCTCCTTACACACAAGATTTTACATACTTTTGAAAAGATTGTGAAAGTTAGATTTACTCCCTGCATTGAGAGAAAAGTAGGATTTTTCAGGGATAAAGCTAGCAGACGTACGAAACCAGATAAAGGTGGGGAAGTTATGATTACTGCAGAAATTAAGTAGGAAATTTTTTTTAGTATGTTGCAAGATGAGACTATCGAACAGTGCCCACAAACAAGATTAATGTAGCTTATAGAAACAATGACCGGTTCCTGGAAAATGCCCTGTTACAGGACCCCATATATCTGATATTTATGACTGACTGCATATTAGTGATGCTTTGATTCCCTCACTAACTGGTATTCCCACAAAAAAAAGTGGCAGATCCTCCTTATTGGGTAACTGTGGCAGCTGAGGGCTCGAAAACTTACCTGTTGGCAGTTTGTTGACAGAAAACTGAAACCCCTTAACAGATAAACATTTTGTGTAACTTTTGGGGGATTTCTTAGCAAAGCTGAATTGGATAGACCAAGTACAATGGTTAAGAACATCATAATTTGGCCATCCTGAAACTAGATGAAGACTTGCATAGACACTTGGGTGGCAAACCGACCTGTGTTTTATAAAGTCCACAACAATGTCAAGGAAGTTTGGGAAAGGGGCAATTCCACATATAGAATAGGTACTTTCAAATGTGGTAGGTACAACATGTCACTACAAGTTACTTAATTATTGTCAGACTACCAACACATTGAAGAGGGGCGATTGTAATTCAAAAGGCTTAGTTTACCTTGCACTTGTAATTAGTGTGGTAGTTATGTAGGCAAGGAGGTGAAAACTGGCCAAGACGATTTATGAACATTTGTGTGATACGATAGCCACTTTGAATAATGCCTTGCATAAACACAAAAAGTCTTGCACTGGTTTTAAGACATTTTTATTTGGTATTCTAGAGATTGTCCAGCAGGATGCTATAGGAGGAGCATGGGAAAACATTAGAATACAAGGAGGTCCTCTAGTAACTGAGGATGGATGCTACAGTTAAGCCAGGTCTTAATGAATTTGTTTCCTTGCAACCAGTGCTTAAAATGAGACACTAATTGAGATTTCATGCATTTAAGGATTCTTATATATTTTATATATTTTCATTTACATTTGTTCATTCAGTATTACCATACACACGTTTTTATTCAAGCTTAGTTGATTCAGTAGTGCAGCCAGCAAGTACTGGGAGAACATTGTTTATTTAGGCGCATCAAGCTTTCACTTTAACATGTCAATAGTTAATTTCATTAATTTCTTTAGTATGCGTGTCTTGATTGAAAGGATATTTACAGATGGAGTTATTTGCTAGTTTTGATCAAGTCCAAGTGGAGGGACGAAAGAGCTTGACGTTTATTACTAGAGTATCTTGGTTATTTTAGCCTGCATTTCCTGACCGCAACAATTTTTTTCCTAGCTTCCCTTAAGAAAGGGCTTTGGAATTTTTTTAGAGCTACCAAGGCCGTACTTCTGCCGATGTGAAAGCTTGAAATAGCTGACAAATGTACTTTAATAGTAAAGTTACCGAATCCTGAGTGACAAGTCAGCAAGAAAAGTACAGTTGTGTACACTTACCATAAATGTAGATGTTAATCAGGTTTCCCATGGTATTTGAAGCAGAAATGGATAGTGTGCTATCCATTTGGAAATGGACTTAAAATGGCCTTGTCCTCTGCCCCTGGTGCAAAACTGAGTAGTAACTAGTCAAGACTTCCTGAAGGGCTTAGTCCTATCCAGGTAAAATCTGAGCTGTCTGTGCATGTCCAAGGAGGGCATGATCCTTTCCCCTTTATTTTGGGGATTAGGGAAGAAGGTTGGCTAATGGACAGATTGGTTGAGAGCCACGCTGGACACCACTTTAGGCATAAAGGATTAGTCCTGACGGAGACACTGTCAGCATGAAAAATAATGAAGGGTTCAACAGACTTGTAAGCTCAGACACGCTGAAGTGATGGCCAGAAGCAAGGCTGTTTTCCAAGAGGAATTTTAACTCTGCTGATGCTGCAGGCTCAAAGGGGGGGCGTGAGCTTTTCCAGCACAAAAGTTAAGGTGCCAAGCAAGAGTGGGTGTTCTCATTGGTGGCCTTAAGTTGTTTGCCCCTCTCAGGAACTGTCTGGCGAGAGGGTGCAGAGATGGCATAGGCATGGATCTTAACTGAGGAGATAAATAGGCCTCTGGAGTAAGATCTGCTAAGTAATCCAGGATTAGAGGTAGGGAGGACAATGCGGTGTCCTCACCTTTAGATTGAATCCAGAAGCAATACCTTTTCCACTTAGCATAGGGTTTCTTTGTACTGGGTCTTTTGGCTTCCAGAATGACATCCAGTACCCGCTTGCTTAAGCTGGTCACTGTGGGAGAATTCAAATAATAAGGCAGGCTGCAAGACACCGGGTTTGCAGTTGCAGATGCAAGACCTGTCCCCCTATTGAGCAAGGAGGGTTGGGCTCTGCGGTAGGTGTCAGGGTGACACCAGTAACAGGCTGCGCAGTACTGGGTACCAGTGCTGGTGTGGCTAGTCCAGGGCAATCAGGATAGTCTTTGGTCTGTCCCTTCTTATCTTGAGCAATATTCTCGAGAGAAGGGGCAGAGGCAGAAACAGATTGAGAGGTTTACCCACTGGAAGAACAGGGCTTCCACTTTCCAGGCCCTGCTGTGAGGTGTCCTGGTGCAGAATTTGCTGAGCTGGTGACTGCAGGGGGAGGCAAAGAGGTTCACCTTTGGGGTACCCCATTTCTGGATCAGAAGGCTGAAGGTGCTGGGTTCCAATTGCCACTCGGATTCCTGCTCAAGTCATCTGCCAGTGAGTTTTGTTTGCCTGGCAGGAATTGAGCTTGCAGATGACCTGCATGTCCAAGGGTGTGTTCCACAGGGCCATGGTTAGCCTGCAGAGTGGGTAAGAGTGGGTTCCCCCCTGCTTTTTGATGTACCACATAACTGCGGTGTTGTCTTTTTATTAGCAGGGGTCCTGGTGAGAGTAGGGTTCTGAAAACTTGTGCTGAACAGCTAGCATCTCTTTTTGGTTGATGTGCAAATGAATTTGACTTTGGGTCCAGTGGCCCTGAATGCTCTTGTCATCCAGGTGTGTCCCCCAGGCATAGTCTGATGAGTCTGTGGTTAGGGTCTGGGCGGCGTAAGAAGGGAAGTCCCTTGTTGTGGCTGCATACTGCTGTCCACCAAAGAAACTGTCCTTAGACAAGGTATGTTGGGAACGACCGTTTCCAGGTCCTGAGAATTTTAGCATCAAAGACTTAAGTACCACTGAAGTTTCCTCATAGCAGTCTGGCATATGGAAATAGTAGGATGCAAGAGGCCATGAACCCTTGGGCCTGCTGGATCTTCGTTGCAGACAGCTGGGTTCTGGTGGCCATTTGAGTGAAGTAGCCTGTCAGACAGGCTTGTTTTTCTGGAGTAAGGAACGCCATCTGGGATGGGGTGTCCAAGCTTGCTCCCAGGAATACAATCTTGACTAGGGACTAGTTTTGATTTTTCTTTTTGTTGATAGTGTACCCTAGAGTGGTTAGAAGGTTCTTTACAAATGTGAGGTGCTGCAACAGCGTTTCCTGACTGCCTGAATCAGGCAGTTGTCCAAGTACGGGTAAATTTGAATTTCTCTCTGCCTGCATTAGGCAATGGCTGGGAACCAGGCATTTTGTGAATACTCTGGGAGCAGTGGATAAGCCAAAGGGAAGTGCAGAGAACTTATGATGCATAGGTCATGCCCTGAACTGTAGGTATTTCCTGCACGAGTCCCCGATAGGCTTCTTTAACATCTAGGGTGGCTAACCAGGCATCTTTGGCCAGCATAAGAAGCTGCTGAAGGGTGAGCATTTTGAATTTTGGTACCATCAAAAAGGTGTTTAGAATGGAAAGATCTAGGATTGGGTACCAAGTGCCCTCTTTTCTGGGTACCAGGAAGAGTTTGGAATAGAACCCTTGACCTATATGTTCTGCAGAACAGGCTGAATTGCCCTTATGGAGAGCAGGGATTGAGCTTGGTGTTGTGCCTCTGCCCACTGGTTTGAAGGAAGGTCTGGGATCCTTTTTGGGATTGGCAGAGTGGAAGTAAAATCTGTACCCCTGGGATACAATGTTGAGGACCCATCAGTCTTTGGTGATGAAGTCCAGTTTTTTGCATGATGGGCAAGTTTTCCTCCTAGGGGCACGAGCAGTTGGGCACAGGTGAGGAGTGGAGAAGTCATTGTGAATGCTTTCCGTAAGGGGGTGGGCTTGGCACTCCCTCTTTTTGAAGTGGAGGCACTCTATTGCTTAGATCTCTGCATACCCAGAGACTGTAGTCGGGGGGTGGGGCGTTGGTTTCCCCTGGGTCTAGTTTGAGATGGGCTGCTGGGGGCTGGAAAGGACCAATACTTCGAGGGCAATGCCTACTGAATCTAGGAGGTTGTACCTGCAGAAATCTGTCTGCACAGATTTAGATTTTACTTCCATCTTTTTAAGAACCTCTTCTGCTTTGGTGCCAAGCAGATTACCCTTGTACAAAGGCGCATCTAGCAATTTTGATTTGACATGGTCTGGCAAAGTCTGCTCCTTAAGCCAAGCATGCCTTCTCAGTACAGAACCAGTGACTGCTGCCCTGCAAGATGCTTCTAAGGCGTCAAAGCCACATTGCAAAGTATGCTTGCTGATTTGGCTTGCAATTCTTTACTTTCTGCACAGTCTGTAAAGGTAGCTAATTTTTGCTCAATAAGTTTCATATTGTTGCTGGTATTTCAGCATGTGAAACTGGCAATTCAATGCCCTAATGGCGAGGGTTGCAGAGGTGTATACTTTTTTACCCATCTGTCTAAAGCTCTGGAATCCCTGTCCAAAGAGGTGGGATTCTTAGCTGTAGTTGCTTTTATACCTTTAGGCCTCCTTGGAGAGGACCTCTTGGTCAACAGTAGGATTTTTGAAAAGGAATTAGAGAGTCAGGAACTCTGTAGTACCAGTCTGGTTTCCTAGGAGGAGGGGGTAAAGTATCAGGAGTCAGCCTGGATTCCATAAAGACTTCCACAACATCCAGAACTAACTAGGGGGATTGCTAAAGGTCTATGTTGTGGCAAATCTAGGAATGGAGTCTTTTTGGACTGAGGATAGTCTTGGCATTCCCAGTGGAAATGCTCTCAAAGTATGCAAAGTTTCAGTAAAAGAAAAATCCTCTGGAGAAGCCGAGGGAATGGATTCCTCTGCATCTGAATCCTCCTAAGCAGATAAGGGTTTGTCTTCATAATCAGATACCTCAGAGTCGGACTCTGTCTGTTGAAGCTGCTGGGGACAGGTCGCTTTCTCTTAGCATGGGGAGGCTGACTACCCCTAATCAGCATAAGGTGGTCTGTCATTTTAAGCATTTGATACTGCGGCAAGGGAGCAGGTGCATGCTCTTTGTTTTTTTAGGCGTATCACGTACTCTTGGCCTTAGAAATTAGTTTTTTTGTCGAGCATTGGAAGCGCTAAGAACTTCTTCAAAAGCCAGTGCCTGCTCAGTGGCTCCGGACCCATCCAAGGTAGAGTCATCTGCAGGTTCCAAGAAGAGTCTCATGGCATACTGGGCGCCAAACAGGTCTCTGTAGAGGCCTGAGAATCCACTGAAGCGGGCAATGGGGCTGCAAAAGCACCTCACTGAGTACTGGTGAACTGGAGACTTAATGGAAGCGTCGTAGGCAGCTTTAGACCTGTGCGGTCTATCCTTACATTTTTTCGGAAGATCTGTAGTCAGAAGACTTACCGAAGCTATTTCGGAATACAGAGATCAAGAACTAAAGTATTTAACAAAAATGGCCCGACGAACATTTCGGGTGTTGAACAAGGCACAAAACCAACAGCAAGGTACTTCGTGGTCTGGGCCTAAATAGGGGTCTCAAGAATGGAAATCTCTGTGTTGTATTTGCTTTCCACAAGCAAGGCAATTAACTTTTTCTGACATCGGTTAGAGCAAGAAAAAAAGGGTTCCCAACGGGGTACTTAGCTTTAGAAGACTTCAGGATAATTCGATTTGGAAATCAAAACTCGGGAAGCTGCCGACCAGCACTGGTGCGAACTGCTTCGGGCTCCTCGGCAAGAAAGACAGATGTAATGGCATCAGCTGCCTGTTTTTATACTTGACTACTTGTCAGTCCTGGAGCAACAGCAACCGACACAGAAATACTAACAGACACAGAATACTAAGTCTATGGTATTCGGGCCAACTGAGGGCCACCTGCAGGCAAATGACCCCCAAGTATGACTGCAACAGTGAAACACGAACATTTACACTCTCATCCAAGCATGGTGACATATGGCAAGGTCAGTACCAGCAGCTTAGAAAGTGCCATCAGCCACGTTAGATAACAGATGCATGGAGACGTTCGCAATAGACTGCAGAACTCTTCCAGGATATCCCTAGTGGCCACTGCCACTACCACAACAGCAGAATCCTTACTCCAGTGTTGCTAGTCCTTGGGAGGGGCCAATGATCTTACCAGGTTTCATCGAAATTGGATCCACTGGTAAAAGACTTCACACGCTTCAGGACACCAAATCAATAAGCATCCAGAGGGGGGACCACCCAGAAGGTCTCCAAAAAAATAAAGATTCTGCCAGACACAGGGCTTTTGAAGTCCACCCCTCCCCCACACACACTGGCAAAGCAGCTCCAAAAGATCGCCAAAAGGGGAGTCACTCGAGGGGGGGGGGGGGCGGTGTTCAGAGTTTAGGGGATCCTTCTCCATACAGGTCAGCATCCTCAAAAGAACTCTAATGAATTCAAGTGCTTCCTCTTGCAGTCTCTTGTCAAACGTCACACACTGGAGAATCGGTGGTGGTGAAGGTATGGGTTATTGACTAGAATATGCTATGGGACCCGATATCACCAGAAGGGGGCTGTCCCAGAGCAGGGTGATGCATGTCCACAAGCAGAATGCAGAGGGAGACAGCAGGAGGAGCTGGCTACTCCCATGACAGGAAAACATCTTCTCTATGACAAATGCAGAGGCTGAAGCTGTTATACTAGAGCTTGCACATCTAGGATTTGAAGAGCCTAAGGATATATCAGAGCCTAAGGATGTATCAGACTCTGGAGATGCTCCCACCTGCCATGAAGCAAACATCACAGCTGAACTAATGAGAGTAGATACACCAAGTGGGAAGGACATCTTGAGCCCAAGCATTGACCCAACCCAGGAACCCCCTTCCCATCTCTCGGTCATCCCAGAGATCTGCTCAAAAGCTGCCACTGAGGAAACGAGGGTAAGAGCAGAAAACCAGCTAAGCCTTCAGATCAGACCCAAGGGTGGTTAGGCAACCTGTCTGATAACCTTGGATTCATACAGTCAGAGAGGAAACAAGCTTAATGAAGCCAAAGCCTCAGGTTGAGGACCTGAAACCTACGATCAGTCCTAGCTGTTCAAGGAAGTCTCTCAACCTCCCAACTGAATGGGACGACAGAACCAACTAAGCCACTGATACTGCAGTTAATTAGGAGAGTTTCCAATCCTCCAAGATCCAGAACTGAACTGGAGAGGCTTGGTTTAGGGGCAGAAAAGGAGACTTCAGAGAAGACTGAGTGGAGGGAGAGAAGAGCTAAAAAATAGTTCTGCCCAAGGCAGCTCTTTTCAACAGGAAAAGACAAGTGTAGAGGAAGGAGCCTTCCCCATAATTTGCACCATGGGAGATAAAGGTCTGATATGTCTGATCTGATGACCGTGGAGAAGCTGCTGGAGGAGAAAACAGTCTTGGGACCTTCGGATCCAGCAGACAGAACGAAGAGGAAGCCGATCATTTTGGGTCCCCTTTTGAAGGTTTGTGGTCATTAGATGTTCTTTATTACCTCAATCTTCTTTGTCAACCATAACAGTATGAACAGAAGAGGAGGAAGACTTGCTGGCAAGACACACAAGAACAAACTTGGTCTTCCTCTCATTCATGGGTTGGGTGCCAAAACTCCATAGACAGCACTCTGCAAGCAGAGTTGAACAGCCCCAAGACAATAAATGAACAGGTCGTGTGCGTCTTGGGAAATCTCATAGCAGCACACCACACTTCTTAAAGTACTTGTATTTTTAGTGTAGATTGCGAATATGAGCAACACCCCTCACTAAGTGAAAAACAGTAATGCACACAAGGAGGGAAAAATCTGCATGAAAAGCACTACTTAACCTAACCTACACTACATAACCTTATGCTAACAAAATACAGCAAAAGCATCAACAACCATCAGTCAGGTAGAGGAAAGGAAAAATGTTTAGCTAAAAGCACTCAAAATAGGATGCACTTCAACGGAGCAAGATCAAGCTTCTGTCCAGGAAGAGGGCAAATGAGATCCAGGTAATCCTAGTATGGCAACATATTGTGGGTAAAGGAGGAGCTTGGGGGCAGAAGTCTTTGGGATATAGCCAGTCTTGGATCAGACAGTCACAGGTTGAACCCAGATAGAAAACTATCCATCCAATGAGGTCTATTCAAAGTACAGAAATTTACGGAAGTGGGGTATGCTGGTTCAAAGGGAGACAATGTAAGCTTTTCAATCACAAAATTGAGAGCCCAAGGAGGAGACTTGTGGATAAAGATGCAAAGCTCTCCTGCGGAAAAGCTTCATTTTTGCTCTTGCTAAAAGAGGAGGGTTAAGAGGGAGGCAGGTATTGACCGTTGAAAGTTGAGCTTTTATAGCAGGGTAGGCTAAGCCTGATCAAACTTTTTACAAAGAAATTGCAGAAAGGCTGTGATCTGTGAGGAGACTGGGTCCTGACAGTTACAACAATAATATGAAAACCTTTTCCATTCAGCTGTTTAACATGCTCTTTCCATTCAGCTGTTTAACATGCTCTTTCCATTCAGCTGTTTAACATGCTCTTTCCATTCAGCTGTTTAACATGCTCTTTCCATTCAGCTGTTTAACATGCTCTTTCCATTCAGCTGTTTAACATGCTCTTTCCATTCAGCTGTTTAACATGCTCTTTCCATTCAGCTGTTTAACATGTTCTTGCAGTGGGTCTCCTGGCTTCTTGTAGCATTAACAACCTCTTCAGAGAACAGGTGCCTTTAAGGAAATTACAATCCTATCATCCATAGGGTCAAGTTAAGAAAGGGAAGACTTGGAGGGTGAAGCAATCCCATTTTGTTGAGTGATCTAATCTGGTTATAGAGGTATATCCAAATGGTGAAGCAAAGGCAATAGTTCAATAAACTGGTTTGAATACCTTTAATTCAATCGAAACAAACGAAAACTGTGACACAAGCGCTTTCACTCGGACTCTTCAGAGCTTTTTCAAGTGAGACAATAAAAGCTTTCAAACAGAGAACTTAAATACTATTACTTTTTAATTAATTAGGCAATTAGCCCGTTTCTTAAAAAAGCAGTACCTTGATTAAACATTTTTTGTTCTTACTTAGAAACTTGTAAACAAATAAATATTTATACATTTAAAATTTGCACCAGGTTAAAAATATTAAATAAAACTTAATTTACATACAACCTTAAAAACTGCTCCCTATCTAAGTAAAATATTAATTGTTCTTATGAGCTTTTTAAAACTTAAAAAATGTATGTGTATATATGAGAAGCCTTAAGAGTTCATGAAAATACTTTCTTAAAAACTAGGGGGTGTCAGGCTTCTTATAACCTAGACATAATTGGATGTGTATGATCAGAGTCTGGCCTTTCTTAATCTTAAAACAGAGCTTATGCTCAAGGTATCATTTAACCCAGGTGTTTTACTTGCATCTAACCTGAGTTGCCAGATCAGTTCTCTATATTCTAGGGTGGCTTCCCAGTCTCCCCCTCGTACATCCGGCACAACCTGTTCAAGAACTAGAAATTTGAGCTTGTATTCAGGGCATTTGAGAGAATGTTTATAGAAGGTATTATTTTCCTTCTTTTTTTCAATCTCATAAGAGTGTTCATACAACCTTTTTCCAAGTTGCCTCTCTGTTTCTCCTACATAAAAACTATTGCAGGTAACACATACCCCTAAGTACACCACACCTCTCGTAGCACATGTAAAAAAACCTTGTGATTTAATATTAAATCTACGTGCTTTCAAATAAATATGCGAGTCGTGTAGAATCATAGAACACTGCTTACAAGCTCCACATTTGTACGTACCTTTGCGAGATTGCTTTCCATTGATCTGTAAATGTGACCTTTTCTCGAAAATCTGAGGTTGGAACCTCTTTTCCTAACAAATGTTGGTTTGCAAGCTATAATAGCCTTAAAATCTTCATGAGTTTTTAAAATGGACCAGTATTTTGAAATTAGGTGTTCTATTCCACTATTATTGTTTGAAAATGTGTATGCAAAACTACTACTCAGCTGTTTATTTTTTGCTGTTGGTGACTCCAAGGATAATACAATGTGACCTTCACCTAATAGTGGCCTGTAAGAACAATCCCTTAGGTTACGGACCTCTTGTGTTAGTGTGGTGAGCAAGTCTTGAGGGTATCCACGCCTTAAAAACATGCTATGCAGTTTGATAATCTCTTCATTAAAATCCTTCACTTTGCTGCACATTCTAGAGGCCCTTATTAATAGAATGGATGCAGACTATCAAATGTAGAGCTCGAGAAGGTTGGTTTGCGAAAAATCTTTGACTGAAATTCACCTGTTTCTACGTCCTTGTAAATAGTGACATCTAGAGAGTTCAATTCTTCTCTGCTTACAACATGTGTAAAGTGGAGAAAAGAAGTTGTGGCATTGATATAATCTAAAAATGCTTCTAACTCGTTCATTGTGCCTTGCCAAAGTATACAAATATAGTCTAAATATCTACGATAATAGATGATATGTTGTGTTGGATTTGGTTCGTAACACGTTTTTCTGGGTTATAGAGGTATATCCCTGTAATTTTCCTGTGTCAGGTAAAAACAGCAGGGGAAACCAATGATGCCTTGGCTAAAGGGGTATCAGTAAAAGGAGTTTGGGTGCTTCCATCGGTGTCTTCAGAAGATGATTTTGGAAAGGCAAAAGCCTTCCATCTCCAGTGGAAAGAGAAGGTATCTGTCCTTCAGGGGGTGGGACAAGGATCTCTGGTGCAGAACTGTTGGATGGTTTGTGATGCAAAGAGGTTGATCTGTGGTCTGCACCACTGATGAATGATCTTCTTGAAGACCTATATGTTCACAGTCATTTGTGGGGGGTACTCTAAGGAGCGGCTTAGTCTGCCAGAACACTGTCCCAAGAGTCATATATATGTCTGTGACTTAAGGTCCATCTGGTTGACCAAGTTACACACCTATGTTAACCTGCAAATTTAAGGCCTGCTTCCCCACTTTTTTTATATATACTATGACTGGTGCTGTGTGTACACTAGGAGTGGACTTGGTCTCCTTAGGTGGGCCAAGGTCTGAAGTGCACGTAGAAGAGCCATCATTTCCTTCAGATTGACATGTTCCTTCAGGAAACAAGCTTGCTACCTACCCTGCACCTGGTGTGATCCTGTCTATGCCCCCCATGCCTCAGAGGCATCTGCATACACCTGTTAAGAGGAAGGTGGTGGTGGTGTGAAGAGAAATCCTGGGCAGAGTATAAACCTGTCCTTTCAGCCAAATCATGTCTTTTAGAGACCAGGGAGGAGGAGTGGGGAATCAGTGTTCAAGGGATGACAGCGCTGGGACCACACAGTTCAGGTACCACTGGGATTTCCCTCAGACTGCCATGAAACCCAACATTCTCTTCTTAGCATCTTCCTTGCTGAGCAATGTGTTGCAGAGATCTTGGAAAAATTTGGACAGTGTGTGGACTTGATCCTGGGTGGAACTTGTGTCCCAGTCTGCAGCCCAGGAAGTCTAGGTCTTATGTAAAGGAACCATGTTTTTTTTTTTTGTAGTTTCTAGTTTTTTTTTTTTGTAGTTTCTAGTTTTTTTTTTGTAGTTTCTAGTGAAACACAGACCTGACAGGAGATGAAGGCTGAAGTGTAGCTGAAGGACTTCTGAGGCGCAAGCCTGGACCAACAGATTATGCAGGTAGGGGAAAAACAGAATTTCCAGAGTGACAAAAGCCATCAATGAAGTTAACACTTTGAACACTCCTGGTGCTGTGGAAAGACCAAAAGGAGGAGGATGAGGATGTGGTAGGCCTTTGAGGGGGAATACTTTCACAAAGATATGGCATTACTATCCTTTATTACTGACAGAACCAATTTGTCTGTGATTATAGGTTCCCACCTAGCCAGGGAAAGTCTTTTGGAAAAAAGAGGGGATAATGGGGCTGCAGGGGTGCTGCAAATATAGTCACAGATTTTTTTTGTTTCCAAAGGGAAGCCTAGATGGAGTTTCCATATAAGGGTTTGTCAGTACTTTCTCTTAAGGGATGCTCCTTGGTTTTAATTGTCCTAGGATCCCTTCCAAGGAAAGAGGTAGATTGGTACTTCCCATGGTATCTAGGAAATGAGAGCAGAATCTGTCCGCAGTCTTTAATGAGAGCAGAATCTGTCCGCAGTCTTTCATGGTCTTACCTTGGTCAAGAGTTTTGAACAGACTAATAGCCTGTAGACCAAACAATAAGTCTTTTTCCAAGGGACAGTCAAAGTTTTGATGCAAAATCCTCAGGGATTGACCTACTATGAAGCAGCGGATCACATCCAGTAGCAGCTGCCTACAAGTATACGCATCAAAATGCACAAAGCTTGTCTGGCTGAGTGGCCTGGGAAAATAATTCTGCCATAGGAAGGTTCAGCATACCTGTTCAAGGATACAGGATTTAGTCATTTGAGTCTGGTAGCCAACTGCCCTAAAAGCAAGGCAAGAACAGCAGGTGTATATGTTCTTTGCCAATCTATTCACAGCCCTACTGTCTCTAAGGAGGACATTAGCACTACTGGCATGTTTACAAGTGTTTAGATGGTGGGCATGTCAAACCATTGCCTGGATATACTTACAATTCTTGACCATCAGCTTTCTAAGTATGCCCTGGTTTTGTCTGAAGTGATGGACCACAAAGGTTGAACTCTGTAGACCGGCTACTAGTTCTACAGTCGTTTTTACAGAGAAACCTTCCCATTCACCATGGTAACACAAGGAACATGGATATGGATGAAACTAAGAGTGAAATCTTGAATATGGAAACCTTGTTTGCCACGTCCAATTATATATTTAAACAAGACATGGCAGTTGGTGGAAATTCCCTTCTCAGACGAAAACTTTTGACCGGATGTTAATTATTCATTTCTATATCAGACTGCATTAAAGTGAGTAGGATCACAAAAGGATTACGTATACGGAGTTTAGTTTGGGGCTGGAGGAAAATTAGAGATCTTTTAAAACTGAACATACTGGGGTAGAACTTCATATGGGTTCGGATCCCAACCTCGGATTGGACTGTCACTATCACAGCTTACGGATACTACAAGCTCTTGAGCAACTCCCTTAACCTCAATGTAGTCCTCTTCCTCCTCCAGATCTTGTCTGCAACTTCTTGTATGACATGATGAAATTCTAGCTTTAAGATGGAAAGTCACTATCTGCAGCTCAAATAGAAGCAACTTTGGTTCCTATAATACTCTCCCTGTTCTTCCAGAAATCAAGAGAAACAGGGTAGGGAGATGGGGGAAGGGGGAGGAGCTGAAGAATGAAAACAGGCAACACAGACGAAATAACGAGTATATAACTTCATTATCCAATCTCAATTTTCATTCATTCAATATATGGAGCACAGTCCCCAGCTACCCAAATCCCTGCCCAGAGTACTGTTGGGTCGAAAACTGTTCTTCCCATGGAAAACCTGGATAAAAAAAGCTGAAGTTGCCATGGACAGACTTTAGCACGGTCTGACCAGAATTATTATAGATGAAGGAAATGCAATCTGTCACCCATTTTGACATGGTTACTTCTGAAACTGGTTGACCCAATCTGGTTTCCAAAAACGGATACAAATAAACTTTTTGATTTCCTAAATTTGTCTGATCTGGGTAGACAGAAGCGCAACAGTCTATGGACAACTAATAAGTGGAAAATGTATTCCTCTGAAAAATTTGGAAAGAATACTGGGACGTTAATAGATTAATTTTAGATCCCAACATCACCTTAGGAAGGTAGGAATGACTGGTTCTTAAGGGCACCCTAAGCCTTGTGAAAAAAAAAAAAAAAAAAAAAAAAAAAAAAAAGAGGTTTAGAGGATAAAAGCAAAAGGAGGCTTAGAGTATATAGTATAAAGCTTGAACCTCAAACTCTCCTGGCTGATGTTACAGCTAAACCGTATTCAAAGTCAAATATTTCAAGTCATATGTTGCAACCGGTTCAAATGGTTCCAAAGTTAGAGCCTTAAACATTAAATTCAGATCTCACGGTGGAGTAGGGTCCTTAAAAAGGTGGTTTGAGTAGAAAGATTGTTTGTAAGGCATTTATAAAGACGTGAAAAAGTCAATGTTGAATTATCAGTTCCAGTATGGAAACTAAAGTTGGCAGCTAACTGAACACCTTAGTCAGACGGTCTAGCCCCCATCATTAGAAACAAAAAAGACAGGAATTCAAGAATTTTAGGTACTGGTACTGAGAAAGGATCGATGTCTTGTTGCTGCCCTCAAAGAACAAATCTTTTCCACTTGCTCTTGTAAAATTTTCAAATGGGTTTGTGGGATGATAAAAGAATGTAGTGGACCAGGGAAAAAGCTTAGGTTTTCTGGCTAGTCTTGTTATCGATAAAACTGGCAAAACCACATGGTTAGCTTTAAGCCCAGGATATCTAGGTGAGTAACATCGGTCAGGTGAGTCTGGTGGTTTGGAATTGGATCCAGAATCCAAGGTGGGTGAACTAAATGAGGCGAAAGGAAAGGACACCAAATCTGTTGAGGGAAATAAGGGGCAATAAGGATGACTTTGCTCTTCAAAAATCGGGAAGCTTTCTGTAGGAATTTCAGGCTTAACGGAGTTGGGGGATAAAGAGACCACCTGTGGGCCAATCATGAAAGAGCTTCTCCTGGCCAGGGGGGGTGGGGGGGGATTAGGGCAAAGAACCTGCTGCACTTGTTCAAGAGTGATGCAAAGTTGCAGCATGGTTGACCCCAACTGGCAGAATATCGCCACCACCTTTTTGACAGACCACTCGAGGTAGTAATACAGACCTGCTCAACTAGTCTGCCATCACACTGGATTTCCCCAATATGTGCATTGGTATCAGAAATCAAATACCCATTGCCACACACACAGCTTCTCTACACAAGGGGCCAGACCTGGTTCCACCTTGTTTGCTTATGTGCTATACTACAGACATGTATGTTTGAACTCCCAACAGTTCCAGAAGGGAACGAGTCTCAGAATGCCTGCCTGCAATGCTAGTACTACCCCCATTTCCATGGCATTGATGCGAGTGTTGGTCTCCTGAGGGACCACGCGCCTTGAACTTTTCCCCCCCCCAAAGAGTGCCCCTCACCCAATCTGGGAACTGCCCGTGGACATTATGGCCTTGGGCTAAAGAATGAATGGACGACCTTGTAAAATTTGATCTGAGTGAATCAACCAAAGGTATTTCTTGCAGCCCTGAGTTATACTGATCTTGGTGGACAGACTGATGTAGAATGGACCACTGTGTTGCCAATGTCCATTGAAGAATTCGCATATGGTATCTTGCTAGTGGAACTAGAACTACTGCTGTAGACATGGATCCCATGGTCTGTAAAATCAGTCTGGCTGACATGAATGAGTTCTGAAGAATTCTGTTGACTTGAAAACAAAAAGTTTGAACCCTTGGCAAACAGAGCAGCAATCAGACACTGTATTGAAGAAGGCCCCTATGAATTCTAACGTCTGAGATAGCCGAAGTGAAGATCTGTTGCGATCAATTCCTAGAATGGAACAAACCTGGAGTACATAGTTGAGTGGTTATGAGCCAATTTAGATATTGAAACACCAGGAATCCTTGCAGTCTCAAGTGAGCTTCTACTACTGCCATGCATTTGTTGAACACCCAAAGGGCTGTGGTAAGGCCAAAGGGCAGTACTCTGAATTGGTACAGACTGGCTCCTAGCCAGAAGTGTAGTGTAGACATCTCCTGGCAGTTCTCATTTGTGTGATAGTATGCATTCTGGAGATCAACTGAACAGTCATCCTTGTGCAGAAAAAGGCACGATGGACTGAATTGTGACCATCTGGAACTTTGGTAGGCTGAACAGATTTGTTCAGAATGCAGAGATCCAAAATTGATCAACAGTCCCCCGTTTTTCTAGCACTAAAAAATCTCTAGCAAGTTGCAGACCATTTCTGGTCAGGAGTACATCTTGGACGGCTCTTTTTTCTAACAGCTTTTATTTCCATAGCTGCTGTTTTCTTCTACCTGTGTGGAACATCAAGAAAGAGGGTAAGGATGAGAACCATACAACCTCTGGAAATGTCTAGCCAGGCTCTCTGCTGCAGGGGATAAGTGACCCATGACTGCCTCCAGAGGTGGGCAATCGGGCCTCCCTTCAGGAGCACTGACATGGTCTCACAGAAAAGCTTTTGGATCCCCTGGTTCTGCAGGCCTCGTCTGCTGCACAGGCAGCATCTCCCATTTAAGTTCCCCCTCTGACCCTGGGGGAATCTCTCTCCACATGATCATGGAATGGACCCTGGGATTTCCTGAACCATATTTTCTGATCACCTCATCAATTCCTCAATAAGGTGCTTTGAGGAATCGAAAAAGTATGACTACTGCAGACAGGGTCTTACCATCTTGCTTGCACCTGGAGAAAGTCTTTCACCTTGGGGCTGAATAATAAACTTCCGTCAAAAGGAGCACGGACAAAGGATGACGAAGGGCTCCGCAAAAAAAAAAAAAAAAAAATAATTCAGGCACATCCAGGCATGCCTCCTGATGAAAATGCCTGAACCTGCTGCCTTTGAGGCTCTTTCAGCTGCATGTGATACAAGCCTCATGGATGAGTTGGAAATAGACTGAAGCATTGCCAACTGTGAATCAAACAGACTGCCTCAGAAGTACTGGTCCTTGAGAGAGATTATGAAAGCTTTTTGATCAAATACCTTCGTAATCTGGTGAAGTGTGCCACATATTTCAGAGATCAGATTGCAAAGGTTGCTGATGCATACACTCTTCCCACGCCTGTCCGATGCCCTAGATTCCCTGTTATAGAGTTCCTTCTTGGTGGCTGCCCTTACAACCACAACATCCACTGGGTAAGCCTTTCTTCCAGAATTCCCTTCCCAAGGGACCAGATAAGATCCTGCCACCACCGAAGGGAATTGGCTAAACAGAATCAGGTTCCTTCCATGCCCACTGGGATCAAATCAATGAGCTCTCAGTGGGCTGAGTCACCCAAGTTGATGGGCCAGTACAAAGTGCCTCAGGAAATACAAATTCCTCTTGAAGGATCAGTAGACCAAACATCCGTTTAAGGATCTCTAAAACGTCTCCGAATGAGACGTTATCAGATGGTGACCTTGAGAGCCTCTCCCCTTCATCAAAACTGGTATCTTCTGTGACAGACTCCTGAGGGGATTCCCAAATGCCTCCCCTCTTGCACTTCTTCCTTGGGACTTCAGTGGGATGTTCGAGAAGTAGCGGAAAAAATTATACCCCGTTGGGTAGACTGGAGATTTCAGGCTGGCTGTCTCAGTGGAGTAAAAATGTTGAGGCTCAAAGACATCTGAGATCCAGAGGGAAGATACGAGGGGGGAGGAGCCATATGACCTCTAGAAGAGAGTACTCTGCTACCTCAAATGCAGAATGTGCTGGGGGGGAGGAGGAAACAGAGCCAAGAAGGCATGCTTCAGACTGATGTCTCCACCACCACAGGCAGAAGTTGGAACCAGAGCTATAAGATCTGAGAGTTAGAGACAGTTCTTAGAACTTCAGGGTCTACTCCAAACCCTCGGATCAGACAACAAAGCTTCGGGTCCAAGAGTCATCCGGGCTCCAACACACTTGGGAGCTAGAGCAGAGAAATCGGATCCAAAGATACAGCGCAGGAAGTCTCTGATCCAAAGGCTCAGAAATCAAAGGACGGATCGAAGGAGGAGCCAGAACTGGTGGAATAGTACTAGTGAAGGTTTTCAGGCCTGTGGGGATAGAAACCAGAACTCGCATCTGAATTTGTGTACATAGAAACTTCATTTTGTACACATTGGCTTGTGTGACACTTCTGGACGAACAGAAAAAGGCTACGGAAGGTGATCTCGAATTACGTCTTTCCAGGAATGGTGATGGGAGCAGACAGGGTACAGGATCCAAGGAAGCAACATACCTAGTGTCGCTTGCCTGGTCAGGATAAAACAGACAGACATCTTTGGGTTCTGTTTAAGCAGCTTTGTGTACAATCAGGACTGCGGTTTAATAACAGATAAACTTGTAAACAAACTAGCTATCACATTCCTAGGTTCACACTCTGGATGCACACTCAAAATGGCACTGAAGCTAGCATGTGCCTGCTATTCACATGCAGGTGCTGTCCTTGGAAGTGCTTCTTAAAAGCTACAACACACTATTCTAGATCCGCTCTGAGAAATGAGTTATGCATTGACATTGATACAAAATTGACATGCAATTATACAGAACTAAACACATGTAGACAATTATGTCCAGGTTGCTGTACATTTCACACTATACCTGGAAAGGAAACCAAATCGTGTGACACAAATTAGAATTAGGTCTGGCAACTGAGACCATCTGTGGAATGTTCAACTTTAGGGACATCAGGAACAAAGTAGGAGTTAAGACATCTGCAAAAGGATCATCTGGATTGTTCAGCTCTAGAGTCTGTATCCCGGGAACAATGCTGCGACAGATTCTGATATTTCTCCTGTACTCCACACTCTCAATTTCCCCGAAGTAGGATCTCTGCTTGGCACATATACCTGTCACTTAACCAATCTGATTGAAACCTTTTGCTGTTTGTATCCTGTCTCTCCTTTCAATGGACAAAGGAATCTGCTCGATTTATCATAGCTGGACTTTTGGAAAGAATGCTTTAATAGTTGGGCTTTGATTGTGGTTAGCTTTAGGCCTCAAACTGGAACCGATAGGCAAGGTTGTTCTGGTTTGCCTAGATAGAAATCTCTGAGCAGGCAAGCCAAGTATATTACCACAGTGTACATTTCTCAGATTGAGTAAAATCAAAAATACATTGGAATTTTCACGCTTTGACTTCTCTAGTAATTGCTTTGCACTCCACTGCACTTTCAGCTAGCCCATTTGACTATGGATATTCTGGACTGCTACTAACATATACAAAGTCCCATTCTTTTGCAAATTTTTGAAACTGACTGCTAAACTGGGTACCATTATCAGAGATGGGCTTCTGTGGACTCCCATGGACTAAGAAATGACATTTCAACTTGGTGATAGCAGTGGACATTGGGTAGTAAATCAATCTCAAAACCAGTTTGAATAACAATCTACCAACATTAAACTAGTGCTGACTGTTCCACTCTTAACACATCAGTGGGTATTGGCTGACCAAGGCAGACTTGGCTGAAGTGTTTTGCTTTTTTTTTGCAAATGCGGTTTAGTGCGATTGCATACTGAAGTACTTAATCGATATCTTACTAGAGAAGGCAAAAATACTAGTCCCCTCACTCTTCTTTTGGTAGATTCAGAACCTGGGTGACCACGATGCAAAATCTGGATGTATTCACACTAAGGAAGCAGGAACAATTTTAGGACCTTTGAAAATTATGCCATCTTCCATCATCTCTAAGGAAAATAAGTTTGCACTTCAGGCAGTACACTACACTAGATTGCTTTGATTGCCATCCAACATTAATGAAGTGGTTGAGGTTTTGCAAAATGTGATCAGTCTGTCTCTCAGTTCATCAAGCCTAAGGGAAAAAATATGCACTTCCATGACTGTCAAAATTATCTGCATTAAGTTGTTCCTTTGTATTTCTGGGCAACCTGGATACGGTATTAACCAGATAAAGAAGTTTGCCTTTTGTATAGGCCACTTTGAAGCTGTACTTTTGCAATCTGAGCATCAATCTTTGTAATCTTGCTGGAACTGAATGCATAGCCTTTAAAATAGACTATAAGTTGATCAATTTCAATCTAAACAGCTCAACTATAAATATAATCATGAAATTTTGAACATGCAAATACTACTGCCAAAAGTTCTCTCAATCTGAGCATATTGCATTTCAGTTTGGGTAAGAGTTCTAGATGCACAGGCTACTGGTTTGGGGAATTGGAGGAGAACTACTGCACTGTGGGTATGGGAGGAGCTCCAAAGCTTGTAGTATCCACAAGCTGTCATACAGCGGCCAAGATGGATTTGAACCCATATGTTGAGGAATGAATGAAAATTGACATCAGATTATTAAAAATGGAGTAAGCTTGATAGTGAAAAGCATGAAATACATCCAAGTAGATGCTGCACAAAATCACCCACTGACAATGACCTAAACAGTGACTTTGTGGAATGACCATTGGATTTTATATAATTTTTAACTGGAGAAGAAATGCTTTAGTGCAGTCTAGACCAAGTTCTCTGGACTTTCAGCACAGCAGTTTGTATTTCCCTTGGAAAACTGCATAAGAAAATGCCGGAAGATTGATTTACATTTGGGTCAGATATCATCTTGAGCACAAATGCTGAATTAGATCGACAACTATGAAAAAATGATCCAAGACGGTTTTGAGAAAAATGTGATGTTCAAAATTCCTCCTAGCTGATGTAACGGACTAAATTTCCAAGAAATAGGGGGGGGGGGGGGCAGAATTTTACATTATCCAAATCCCAAGGAATTTAATCTTTGTAGGGGGATCTGTAAAGAAATTTTTAAAAATACTTTAAATGCTTGTCAAAATGCAAGGTATGAGCAATTATTCCCTTGACAGTATGCAGATCTGACAAATTAACCTTGGTCAAAAACTGGAACCTTGTCAGAGACTTCTGATAGGAATGACAGCTATAAGAATATCTGATGACAGCTATAAGAATACCTGCCATTAATGGGAAGAGACCCTGCTGCACTGCTGACTGAGAACTTGCCATTTCTGCAAATCTTCCCAATCAAGGGTTTATAGGATGCCGTTAGCAACTTGACAACCCCAAGATGGTATGCACTCTCCCTGGCTATCACTGAGTGAAGAAATCATGTGGTTATCTTGAAGGACAAGATGTCCAGGTGAGGCTTGCTAGACATATAGAAGAGTCCTGGATGAAGTTTCAGAAAGGTTGGGGGGATCTTTATGAGGTTAGGTCAAAGAGGAAACCAGATCTGTAGAGAACAGAAAGTACAGTTGTGTACACTTACCATAAATGTAGATGTTAAGAGTGTATTCACTGTTGCAGTCATCACATTTGTGTTATCTGCCTGCAGGTAGCCCTCAGCCGGCCTGAATATCAAAGTCTTGGGTCCTGCATCAGATGCTCTCTTCGATGACGTCAGGTAGTCAGGGGTATAAAGCATGCAGCAGCCATTACATCAGTTTTTCTTGCCCCAAATGTCAGGTGCCCCCATAATGGGAAGCAATTATATACAAGGTTACACCTCCATTAAAAAGCAAATACACCAGAAAGCTTAAATACACTAAAGAAGAAAAGGTATAGCAAATAAGTCAGGGGGGGTGGAGGGAAGGTAACCAGGACCGCAACAGTGAATACCACCAACATCTACATTTATGGTAAGTGTACACAACTGTACTATGTTCTTCGTGTTTCACTGTTGCAGTCATTACATTTGGGTAGATTCCCAAAGCTAAGGAAGGGAGGAGGCAATTAGAGAGCATTAGGACTAGCTATTAGGCCCTGCAGGACTGAAGTGGCAAAACCAGCTCTGGATTTAGAAAAATTTGGCAAGTGGTAATGCTTGGTGAAAGTATGTACCGAACTCCAGGTAGTAGCTTCTAGGATGTCCCTGGTAGGGACAACTCTGAGAAGGGCTGTAGAGGTAGATGTAGCCCTGGTGGAATGTGGTCTTATCCCCTGTGGGGTAGGTTTTCCATGGTGCTTATAGAAGAAATGAATGCAATTGCCAATCCACTTAGAAATGGTTTGCTTTGAAATGGCCTTTCCCTCTGCCCCTGCAGCAAATGCAACCAATAGTTGTTCAGATTTCCTGAAAGGCTTAGTCCTGTCCACGTAAAATCTAAGTGGTCTGTGCACATCCAAGGAGTGCAGTATTTGTTCCCCTTTGTGCTGTGGATTAGAAAAGAAGTTTGGCAAATGAATGGACTGATTAAGGGCCACACTGGATACCACCTTGGGCATAAAGTAATGATTGGTCCCGAGGGACACCCCGTCAGCATGAAAGATTATGAAAGGCTCCACTGCCATGAGGGCCTGTAATACAGACACCCTTCTTGCTGAAGTGAAGACTAGACGGAAGGCTGTTTTCCAAGAAAGGAATTTCAACTCTGCATTTGCAGCTGGCTCAAAGGGAGGTAGAGTGAGCTTTTCCAATACAAAGTTAAGGTCCCAGGCTGGAGTAGGGGCTCTCCTGGGTGGTCAAGTTTTTGGCCCCTCTGAGGAACTGCTTCAACAATGGATGAGAGAAGAGGGGAGGCTCTATTATAATGCGCTGAAATTGAAGAGGCATTCATTTTAATGGAAAGGAAAGGCCCTTGTGAAGCATCTCAGTTAAGTACTGAAGAATATGGTAAATTGGGCATTAGCCAGGCTGCAAGGTTCAGGGTTTGGAGCTGGGGGTGCAGAATCTGACCCTCCTGCTGGGACAGCAGAGAAGGGATCCGAGGCAGGTGCCATGGTTCCAGCAGTGACACTGCACAAGAGGGGGTACCAGTGTTGGCGTGGCCAGTCTGGTGCAATGAGAATGGTCCTTTGTCCAGTTTGATTTTTAGTAGAACTTTGGAGAGGAGGGGCAGAGGGGGAAAGGCATAAACTGATTGGCTTTGCCAGGTGAAGGACAGGGCGTCCACTTTCCAAGCTCGTCTGTGGAGAGTCCTTGTGCAGAATTTGTCCAATTGGTAGTTCTGTGGGGAGGCAAATAGGTCCATCTCTGGGTGGGCTCCCCCATTTGTTTCTCAAAATGTTGAATATCTTTGGTTTCAGTTTCCACTCGTGTGGGTCCATGAGATTTCTGCTTAGGTCGTCTGCCAGTGTATTTAGCTTGCCTGGCAGGAATTGAGCTCGTAGATGCACTTGGTAGCTCAAGACTGTGTTCCAGAGAGCCATGGCTAGTCTGCAGAGGGTATGAGTGGGTTCCCCCCTGCTTATGTACCACATAACCGTGGTGTTGTCAGTCTTTACCAGTAATTGTCCTGGAAGAATGTGGTCCTTGAAGGCTGTCAGAGCATTCTGTATAGCTAACATTTTGATTGATATGCAGGTGCATTCAACTGTGGTCCCATTTGCCCTGAATGCACTGCTCTGCCAAGTGGGCCCCCCCATGCATAGTCTGATGTGTCAGTTATGGTTTGGGCAGCAGAGGGTAGAGTGAATGGCAGACCCTTGTGGTGGCAGGCCTCTGCCCACCAAAGGAATTCTGTCTGTAGACAAGGGATGATGGGAAACATTTATTCTAGGTCCTGAGAATGTTGCCACCATAGGCTTTTTAGATACCATTGTAGTTTCTTCATATGCAGTCTTGCATATGGAATTAGTAGAATGCAAGAGGCCATGAACCCCAGGGCTTGCCGTATTTTCCTTGCAGATAGCTGGGTCTTTGTGGCCAGTAGTTTGAAGTAGGCTGTCAAACTTGTTTCTCTGGAGTGAGGAAAGCCATCTGGGAAGTTGTGTTCAAGCTTGCTCCCAGGAATACAATCTATTGGCAGGGTACTAGGTGAAGATTCCTTTTCGTTTATGGTGTTCACCAGGGAGGTTAGAAACCTCTTTACAAATGCCAGAGGCTTTAATAGCAAGTCCTGGCTTTCTGCCTGAAATCAGACAATTGTCCATGTATGGTTGTATATGAATATTTCTCTGCTTGCAAAATGCAATGGCTGGAGCTAGACACTGTGAAAACCCTGGGAGCAATAGATGAGCCAAATGGAAGTGCAGAGAACTGATAGTGCATGGAGCCTGCCCTGAAGCGTAGGTATTTCCTGCACGATTCCATTATTGGAATGTGCAGGTAAGCTTCCTTTAAGTCTAAGGTTGCCAACCAGACATCTTTGCCTAGCACAGGAAGCAGCTGTTGAAGTGTTAGCATTTTGAATTTTGAGATTACCAAAAAGGTGTTTAGAATAGAGAGGTCCAGGATAGGATGCCAGAAGCTGTCTTTCCTGGGTACCAGGAAAACTCTTGAATAAAAACCTTGTCCCCTTTCTTCTGCTGGGACAGGTTGAATAGAGAGAACCAGCTGTTGAGCCTCTGCCCACTGATTTGGGGGTAGGCCTGGCCGTTTGTGGTTGGTAGGGTGTGGAAGTGGAATCTGTATCATTGGAAAACTATTTAAAACCCATTTTCCCTGGGTTACGAGTTCCCAGTTTTGTGCATGCAGGGCAAGCTTTCCTCCCAAGGGAGCAGGCAGCTGAGCAGGGCTTGGAAGGGTTAATGTTAAGCCATTGCGACCCGTAGGCAGGTGTCAGACTTTCTGCTTTGGAAGTGGGAGCCCCCCACTGCTTAGGCCTGTGCGTAGCCTGAGACTAACCTAGGTGGTCTGCTGTTCCTAGGTTTGGACTGAGAAGTCCTGAAGAGACTGGAAAGGACCAATTCTTTGAAGGCCAATGCCTGCTAAATCTGGGAGGCTGTATTTGCAGGAAATCTTAGTTTGCATAGACTTAGCTTTTTCCTCCATCTTTTTGAGGACAACTTCTGTTTTATTGCCAAACAACTGGTCTTGATTTAAGGGAGCATTCAGTAATTTAGCTTTAACATGATCTGGCAAGTTTTGCTCCTTAAGCCAGGCATGCCTTCTAAGTACAGACCCAGTGACAGCAACCCTGCAAGATGCTTCTAAAGAATCAAAACCACAATGCAAAGTATGTTTACCAACTTGTTCAGCAGAATGCATTAAATCCTGTAATTCTGTGTGTTCAGCACAGTCAGGAATCAACATAATTTTCTGTTTAAGTAGTCCCATAATATGCTGCTGGTACTTTAACATATGAAGCTGGCAATTTAAAGCCCTAACTGCCAAAGTAGCAGAAGTGTACATCTTACCCCATCTGTCCAAGGCTCTAGAATCTTTATCAGAAGGGGTACGATTTTTGGCAGCAGTAGCCTTAATGCCCTCTGGACCTTGGGAAATGGTGTCTGGATCCACAATAGGATTCTTGAAGAGGAGCTTGAGAGAGAGTGTCAGGTACTCTTAATACCGGTCAGGTTTTCTGGGAGCTGGAGGTAGAGTGTCTGGGGACAGGCTAGATTCCAAGAAAGCATCATCTACAATGTTCCAGAACAGGAGAGAGATAGCTAAAGGCCTGTGTTGAGTAAGGAGAAGCCTATTTTTTGGAGTCTGAGTAATCCTGGTTTTCCCAGCGGAAATGCTCCCCAAGTGCGTGCAAGGTTTCACCAAAAGAAAAATCTTCTGGAGGGGAAAGCAGAGGGAATGGAATCCTCTGCATCAGAATCCTCATAGGTAGATAAGGGCAAATCCTGGTAATCAGAAGAAACAGAAATATCAGAATCCTGATCAGAAGAAAAATCAGTTCTAGGTCTCACAGGGGGAAGGCTGGCTTCCCCTAATTAAAGTAATAAGGTCTTCAGCCATTCTAAGCACTTGTTTTTTTAGGCATATGGGCCTGTCCATGCAGTTTGGACATCAGTTTTCTTGGTGTGGGTCGAGTTTTGGGTCTGGAAGAAGATGGCGTCTGTTTAAAATGCAAGTCTTTAGGCTTGAATACACCCTCAGAAGCTGCCGCCTGCACAGCGGCTCCAGACCCATCCATGGAGACATCCACAGGTTCCATAGTCGAAGAAGCATCTCGTGGCATACCAGATGCCGAATGGGTCTCAGTAGAGGCCTGCGAATCTGAAGTAGTGGGTATCAGGGGCTGCGAAAGCACCTCACCAAGTACTGGCGAACTGGCGACTAGCTTACAGAAGCGTTGTTGGCAGTTTTGGACCTATGCGGTCTTTATCCTTACGTTTTGGGGAATATCGCTAGTCAGATGGCTTACCGAAGCCATTTCTGGATAGTTACACTGAGTACCAAAATAATTTGCTACAAAAATTAGACAGATGACATAGTTTGGGGGTTGAATAAGGCACAAAAGACAGCGAGGGACGTCACGGTCTAAGCAAGGAATGCAGTACGAATGAAATCTTGGTATTTGCTTGCCACAGGTAAGAATTGCTAACTTTTACTAACATTGGTTATCCCCAACGGGGTACTTGGCTTTTTTTTTTTTTTTTTTGAAGACTTCAGTTCTGAAACTCGAAAATGAAAATTTCAGGAGTAGGCCGACCGGCACTTGCAAACTGCTTCTGCTTCGGGCACCACACAGCAAGACTGATGTAATGGCGTCGGCTGAATGTTTCATACCCCTGACGACCCAACGTCATGGAAGAGAACATCCGATGCAGGAATCCAAGACTCTGGAATTCAGGCTGGCCGAGGGCTCCCTGCAGGCAGGCAAACCCAAATGTACTGACAGGAACAGGGAAACACGAAGAACACAACTGATCCAACTTTTAAAAAGGTTTAGTCCTGTCCAGGTAAAATCTAAGCTGTCTAAGCACATCCAGGGAATGTAGTAACCTTTCTCCTTTATTCTGAGGATTAGGAAAGAAGGTAGGCAGGTGGATAGACTGGTTAAGAGAGTCAGGCTAGAAACCACTATAGGCATAAGAGAGGGATTTAGTTGTAAGAGAAACCCGATCCACATGAAAGATAAGGCTCCACTGCCATTAAGGCCTGCAGCTCGGAAAACTTCTAGCTGAAGTAATAGCCAAGAGAAAGGCAGTTTTCCAGGAGAGACAATTCAAATCTGCTGAGGCAGAGTAAGTTTTTCAAGTATAAAATTAAGATCCCGAAGCAGGAGTAGGTGCCCTTCTGGGAGGCTTTAAATTGCTAGCTCCCCTGAGGAACTGTTTCATTAAGGGATGAGAGAAAATGGGTTGCTCAAAAGGAACAATGAGCAGAAATAGCTGAAGCATGAATCTTGATAGAAGAAAAGGAAAGTCTACCATTAAGAAAGCCTGCCAAATAGTAAAGAATAAGAGAGGAAACTGTTGAGAAGGGTCTTCCCCTCTAGTCTGCATCCAAAATAAGAAGTTATGTACCTACCATAACGTTCCATGTTAGTTGTCTTCTCTCGCCTTCTTTCTTGCTTGATGGGTTCGGAGCCGATCCCTCGGCTCCGACTCGGCACTTGCTAAGCTCGAGAGTCTCTTTTACCAGCTCGAGGCAGCCCCATATCCCATGATGCAAGGCGGTAAGTACCCAGATCTCGTTTGCTGACAAAGGGCAATAGCACCAAGCATAAAATACTTCCCAAAGGAAGAAAGAAACTTACAGATGGAAAAAGGACCAGGTCTGAATGGTCTTTAGCATAACAGTTTCTTATACAAGGTCTGTCCAGGCCAGGGGGAAGGAGGGAGGGTGCAGAAAGAAGGCGAGAAGACAACTAACATGGAACGTTATGGTAGGTACATAACTTCTTAATGTTAAGTTGTCAATCTCGCCTTCATTCTTGCTTGATGGGACCGCGTCCCTAGCACCTCTATCCTGGGTGGCTCAATGGAACAAACTCTTGAGGACTGTAGAGCCAAAACTGGCTCTGTCCCTGGAGGCCAAGTCCAATTTGTAATGGGAAACAAAAGTGTGAGTAGCCCAAGTGGCCGCTGCACAAATAGTGTCCAAAGGAAGTCTAGCTTGAAAAGCTGTAGAAGTAGCTAAGCTCCTAGTTGAATGTGCTTTAGGTTTTGAGCACAGCTGTTTTCCCCTGAGCGTATAAATTTCAGAGATGACCGAAGAAAGCCATCTGGACAAAGTCACTTTAGAAACAGGAAGGCCTTTTTTATTATCCGCATAGGAAACAAAAAGTTGATCAGATTTTCTAAATTTTTGTTCTGAACAAATAATATCTAAGATGACGGTGGACAGCAAGATAATGTAACTTTTGTTCAGCTCTATCTGAATAGTTAGGAAAAATACCGGAGATCAATGGATTGATTCAAATTGTTCTTTGAAGCGACCTTAGGTAAAAGGTTGGGTTAGTTCTCAAAGATACTCTGTCTTTGTGAAAACCAAATAGGGGTCGAACCGAAGAGCATGAAGTTCAGACACCCTCCTGGCAGATGTAATAGCCACTAGGAATAACGTTTTCCAAGAAAGATATTTCAGGGAACAAGAAACAGCTGGCTCGAAGGGGAAGAATCAAGGATGTCAGCACTAAATTTAGATCCCACTGAGGAGGAGGATTCCTGATTGGAGGTTTTAGTAGGAAAATTCCTTTCAAGAAGGCCCGGCAGAGCCTATGGGACATAATATTATGATCTGCTATCCCGACATGAAAATTGGAAATAGCAGCCAATTGAACTCTGACTGTGGAAGAAGAGGAGCCTGCATGAAAAATCTCTGCTAAGAAGTCCAGAACTGCCTGAACAGGGGCAGTAAAAGGATCAATATTTTGGGCCTTAGCCCAATAAGAGAAACGTTTCCATTTGCTTGTGTAAATCCTCCTGGTAGAGGATTTTAGTGAAGCTACTATGATGTCTCTAACTGGGTTAGAGATCAAAGGAAGCCTGGCTAAGGAAGGAAGTGGAGCAACCATGCTGTGAGGTTGAGAGAAGGGATTGACCGGTGCAGCTGACCCGATTGGTGAGTCAGAAGATCTGGCACTGGGTCCAGATGCCACGGCTGCACCAAAAGGTGATGATGGAGGAACGGGAACCAAACTTGTCGAGGCCAGTAAGGGGCAATGAGAATCAATTTGGCTCTCAAAACGGTAGCTTTCTGGATCACCTGAGGGATCAGAGGAAATGGAGGAAGGCATAAAGAAGTCCCTGGGGCCAATCCTGGGTCAGAGCGTCTCTGGGGATGGCCTGATAGAGGAAGAGGCTGAAGAAGTCTGGACATTTGCTGTTTTGGGGAGTAGCAAAAAGATCGCAACATGGGCGACCCCATTCCAGAAAAATCTCTTCCGCTACAGATTGCTTGAGAGACCACTCGTGAGGCATGAGGATAGCTCTGCTCAATCTGTCCGCTATAATGTTGGTTTTCCCAGGGATATGCGTTGCTACCAGAAACCGATGAGAGGAGATCGCCCATTGCCATAGTCTGAGCGCTTCTCGACACAAGGGGTAGGACTTGGTTCCGCCCTGTTTGTTGATATACCAAACTACAGACATGTTGTCTGTGTGGACTGCAATTGTCCCTACGGGAAGAAAGTCGTTGAGGGCTTGCAACGTTAAAAGCACTGCTCTCATCTCCAGGACATTTATGTGCAGATGGTACTCGAACGGCTGCCACGTCCCATGAACCATCCTGCCCTGATAATGACCCCCCCCACCCGATCAGGGAGGCATCCGTGGTGACAGTGGCTATCGGGGATGGGGGTACAAAGTACCTGCCTTGGTGAACCTGAGACAATGTGATCCACCAAGCAAGATGTTCTTTGCATGTCTGTCACCAGAATCTGGTGACGCATTGGAAGTTGCTGGTATGACCACTGTGTGAACAGCATCCACTGAAGAAGGCGCATGTAAAATCGAGCCAGGGGAAGAAGAGTAATGGCCGCAGCCATGAGACCTAATACCTTTAGAACCATTCTGGCCTGTATTTTCTTGCTGGCCAGAATGATCCTGACATGAGTCTGAATGTCTGAAACTCTTTGTTCTGTAAGGGTAGCTGACATCCGAACAGTGTTTAAGTTTGCGCCTATGAAGGTAATAGACTGGCAGGGCGATAAGGATGACTTTTCGAAGTTGATTGAGATGCCCAAATGAGAACAAAGGTCTATTGTGTAATCCCTGGCTTGTATAAGCTGATGCCTGGTGGTGGCTGACAGGAGCCAGTCGTCGAGATCTGGAAACACCTGGAATCCTTGACGTCTCAGGTGAGCCGTGACCACTGCCATGCATTTGGTGAACACTCTGGGGGCTGTAGTGAGACCAAAGGGCAGGGCTCTGAACTGGAAATGACTGGACCCCAGCCGGCGGAGAAATCTCCTGGAGCGTCTGTGAATTTTGATGTGATAGTACGCATCCTGAAGATCTATTGAGCACATCCAGTTGTCCTTCTGTAAGAAGGGCAGAATTGACTGAAGAGTGACCATTCGGAATCTTGTCTTCCTGACAGACTTGTTGAGTCTGCTGAGATCCAATATTGGTCTCCAGTCTCCCGTCTTTTGGGGACCAAAAGAACCTTGAGTAGATTCCGGCTCTGAATGGTCTATTGTAACTGGCTGAATGGCTGTTTTGCAGTAGTTTTGCGATTTCTGACTCTGCAATCTCCCTTAGACCGGGTGGTACATCTGGAAGGGAACTTGAGGGGAAGGGACTTTCCTCGAAAGGAATTATGTAACCCTTGGATATGATCGACTGTACCCATCTGTCTTGAGTGACGGAATGCCAGGCTTCTGGGTACAGTGATAATCTTCCCGACTGCCTCCAAGGAGGGACAGCCGGGCAACACCTCAGGGATGCTGAAAGGGCTTGTCAGAGAGAGGCTCCCTGTTTCCCTGGTTCTTGGACCCCTCTGCCTCTAGAGCGCGTCTGTTGTTGTTACCCCTCTGCCTCTAGGGGTAAACTGACCACGTGAATCGGCGTGACTCCTTGGGATTTACGGAACCACATCTTCCCACCCTTCTGTCCTTTGGGATAAGGCCTAGAAGGGGTGGAAAACGGACTCCAACAGCAGAAAGAGTCTTGCCGTCCTGCTCGCACCTGGTCAAGGTTTCCTTCACCTGAGGGCCAAACAAAGCTGACCCATCAAAGGGAGAATTTGTGAAGGACGCCTTAAAGGGATCCATAAAATCACATAGCCGCATCCAGGCTTGGCGTCTAAGAGCCACACCTGTGCCTGCGGCTCTACTCGCCCATCCGCAGCATAAGATATTAGCCGCATGGAGGAGTTTGCAATGGAATTGAGGGTTCCTAGCTGAGAAGCAATTTTTCTTGAGCCCCTGCAGCTGTAGGATCCTGAACTACTTCTCCCAGCTCCTTCAGGATATCCCTCTGGAGTCTGGTGAAGTGACATAGGTAATTCAGCGAGCGATAGCAAAGGTCGCTGAGGAAAACATCCGCTTACCGTACCTATCCATGGTCCTAGAGTCCTTATTAGGAGGATGGACGGCACGGAAGGATCTGCAAGTTCCTTTTGGTGGCCGCAGCCACCACCATGGCATCAGCGGGACACCCTTAGTAAGGAATTTTGTCACTCGGGGCAGTGATAAATTTTGAAGGCCTCCTAGGGACTGGCTCTACAGAGTCAGGAGCTGCCCACTTCGTGCAATAACCTGCATAAGGGGTCGAAGGCAGAGACACCCAGGAGGTGGAGGGCCGAGATCCAAACGCCTCTAGGTATACTGACTCATCCTCAGAGGGATTGTTGGTGGGCCAGTTTCCCTCTGTTTCAAGTTCTAGGATGTCTGAGAAGGAGACATCCTCAGAGGGGATCTAGGGGATCCCTCTGACTCATCAAAGTCAGTATCCGAGTGACAGACTGGGAGTCTACATGCTTCCTCTTACAAGTCCTCTTCCTAGGAGGATCTCCCGAAACATCAGGAGAATCCTCGGAAGAGGGGGAAATTCCCAATGGGGAAACCTGAGGCGGAGGATCTCTGGGTCCTGTAGCAAGAGAAGTGGCAGAGATGTCAACAGGTACTATAGAGGGAGGAGCTACGGGAACAGACTGCTGACTGATACCAGTGGCCAGTACACTCATCACCTCGAATGCTCCCCTCCCAGGCAGGTCCGAGAGAACCCGCTCCGAAGAGCTAGGAACTCCAGGGACCACCGAAAGGGAAGTCTCCGAGGCAGATGGAGCCGAGCTCACCAAGGCCGAGGCTCCAAGGGGAAGAGCGGGTTCGGACAAGGGTCCGATGCCACTCACCCCCTCGGAGGAGACCATGGAAGCCCGACCACCGAATCCCTCTAAGGAAGGTCTCAAGAGGAGATAAGAGTAGAGGCTGAAGGAACAGAAGGGGGTATCCGTCCTCCAGCCGTAGCAGTAACCATTCCCGAAGACTCCAACTCCAAGCTCTGGGGTAGAGTTGAAGGAGGAACTGTAACGGGGTGTGGACCAACAGTCGTCTGTTGAGACGGACTGTGTAACATTTGGGCCAGTACCTGTGACTTAAGTAATCTACTGACCACTCTCTTTAGGTCATGATCTGACAACCTGGATGACCTTGAAGATCGGCTCCGATGGCTCCGTTCCGATAGAAGAGGTGAAGCCGGAGGCGAAAGTATCGGCTCCAAGGAAGGAGACCTCGACCTCTTCCTGGAATGAGCCATCGGAGCCGATACTATAGATCCTGTCGGAGCCGACCTCTCGGAGCCGACAGGAAGCCTCGATGTATCGGCTCCAGCCGGAGCCGATACAGCCACCAAAGTAACGGTGTCGGAGCCGATCGGAGCAGACACCGATGCCTGTGCCACATGGGTGTCGGAGCAGACATCGAAGTGGTCAATACAGATTCGGCACCGATAGCCATCTGTGCCGAAGGCTTTGTCAAGCCAGAATCGGCTCCAGCCGGAGCCGATCTCGACTCAGTACGAGTCGGAGCAGAGGCCGCAGGCTTAGATACAGAAGCCTGGGCCTTGGAAGATTTTGCTGATTTAGGTGGAGCCGACTTAGCCGGAGAGCCCTCCGGCTTAAGAAGGCCCCTAAGAATCAGCTTATTACGTCTCTCCTGCAGGACTCTCTGGCTGAAGGAATGACAAATAGCACAGGAGTCCTGCAGGTGAAGAGGGCCCAGACAATACAGGCAAGAAGTGTGACCGTCTGTCAGAGACATCTTCTGACAGCACGAGTCACACTTCTTAAAACCCGAGACCCTCTCCTTTGACATGGTGCTGAAAAAACACACACACACACACACACACACACACCAGTCAAAATTAACTTAAATAAAATACCAAAGGGTATTCTATAAAACCAACACACACACCCTAACAGGGGGGGATGGGATAGGGAAAAGTTTGACTAACAAAATTAAGGGAGACAGGGATTTTGTCAGAAAAAGTACAAATTAAACTTAAAACTATCAATAAAAGGTTTTTTTACTAAAAAGGGGCTTAAATCTCACAAAAGTGAATAACTTACCAGGAGCTGGTAAAAAGAAGACCTCCTAAGCGAAGCGGCAAACGAGATCTGGGTACTTACCGCCTTGCATCATGGGATATGGGGCTGCCTCGAGCTGGTAAGAGAGACTCTCGAGCTTAGCAAGTGCCGAGTCGGAGCCGAGGGATCGGCTCCGAACCCATCAAGCAAGAATGAAGGCGAGATTGACAACTTAACATGGAGAATCTTTTCCACTTAACTGCACAAGATTTCCTAGTGCTAGGCCTCCTGGCTTCACGAAGAACCTCAACCACCTGTTGGGAAAGGTTTAATTATGAGCCAGGCTGCCAAATGCAGAGTCTGAAGATGAGGATGCAGAATCCCCCTCCAACAGATCTGGTATCAGGGTAAGATGCAAAGTCCGAGACTAGGAGAGACTGTGAAGTAGTGGATACCAATGTTGCCTGGGCCAGTCTGGAGCTATGAGGATGGCCCTTGGTTCTTCGGCCCTTGGTTCTTCACCCCTTATCTTTAACAGCACTCTGGGAAGAGACAGAGGAGGGCATGCATAGATCGAAAGCAGAGTCCAGGGGAAGGAAAGAGCATCCATTTTCCAAGCTTTGTTGTGATGATCACAGGTGCAAAAGGTTGGAAGAAGGTGGCTGGTCAGAGATGAGAAGAGATCCACCTGGGAGTGCCCCAACACTGAATGGTTCGATAGTCTTGTTTAGTTGCCACTCCTGAGGATCCAGGACCTTCCTGCTCAACCATCTGCCAAGGTGTTGAGCCTTCCTGGAAGAAATTGAGCTATCTCCTGTGGGGGAAGTAGCTGCTGCATTTGTGATTTGCAGGGGATGCAAACAGATCGCAGCAAGGTTGGCCCCAGTGACTGAAGCTTTCTGCCACTACAACAGGATAGAGGGACCACTCATGAGGCAGGAGAATGCGTCTGCTCAATTTGTCTGCAATTATTTTAGAATCCCCGTGAATCTGCGTTGCTATCAGAAAGTGGTTGGAAGCCATCACCCATTGCCAAATTCTCATGGCCTCTTGACACAATGGGTAGGACTTGTTCCCACTTGTTTGTTGATGTACCAGACTAATGACATGTTGGAGTGGATTGCGATCGTTCCTGAAGGGAAAACGGGTTGAAATGCTTGCAACCCTAGAACTGACCTCAGTTCTAGACAATGATATGCAGGTTAGCCTCCAAAGGGGACCAAGTGCCTTGGAATGTCCTTCCCTGGAAATGTCACCCACACCCAATCAGAGAGGAGTCCATGGTCACTATGGACCTGGGCTGAGAGAGGGAGAAATGGCGACTCTTTAGGGGATCCTCCAGCTTAATCCACCAAATTAAACCTAGTTTGCACCAATTTATTCTGATTTGAAAAAACACAGGCTGAGTTAAAGTGGACCATTGCGTTAGTATAAGCCACTGCAGTAGTCTGTGTACTCATGCTAGTGGAACTACTGTTATCGATGTTGCCATTGAACCTAACAGTTGGGAGTATTGCCCAGGCTGGAGCTCTGCCTTGACAGCATCACCCGGAGTTGAAATCCAAGTCTTTCCAGGAGGGAGGCTAAGCAAGATTGTCGACATTTGCAACTGATCGGTGTTGAAATTACTATTTTTGGTGCCGAAAGGGTAATGTCGTCACAATGTGTCGAAATCAGAGTTTGAGGAATAAGTGGAGACATCAGCACTGTAGTCGGCTGCTGAGGTGCCAGAACCAAAGACTAGACCATGGAAGGGGTTTGAGGCCCACGGTGCAGAAGATATTGGTGCCAGTTTTAAGATTTTAGTCTTTGGCTCTGAAGATTTGGACTCACTAGTGTGAGGGGGTAAAAATTTGCTTCCTTTGTGTGTTCTTTGAAGGGGGTGAGCCCTCTGCCTCAGAACTAGCCTCTACAAACAGATTTAAGGAGACCTTTGAGCAAGAGTTTTTTTTTGCGTTCCGCCAACATGTGGGAGGCTAAAGTCTTTACAAAGGTTACACGGGGGGGGGGGAGTTACAGATAGGTGTGGTGCCCAGAGGCAGTAAACACAGGCTATCCTAACATTAGGCATTTTCCTGTCACATTAATCAGAGCTTAAACCCAGTAGTACTCTATCATAGCACAAAAAATATACAACTTAGCCATAAAAAATAACGCAGAAACACTCAAATCACAAAGAAAAGTTTTAAAAACAGTAAGGGGGGGGGGCAATAATGGTATCCGGAATTACCTCAGAGAAGGCCTGTGCCGGCAAATAGTACAGTACCAAACTTGGTAAAAAGGGAGGAAAGAGGGGGGCACAGTCAAAAAGTATGCGACTAACAATAGGCTAACTAGGTATACTCAAAAAATAGAAAGCTTTAATAGACAAAATATGAAATTTTATAAATGACTTGGCTGACAGCTAGCCTGAGAAGCGTCTACTCCGTACGCACCAAAAGAGATTGGAGGTAGAGGGGGGCACTATGAGCAAGACTTAGCTAGAGTTTTTTGGCTGGTGCGAGCTTGTTATAATGGCAGACTGTTCAGAGGATGGAATAGACACCCATCAGTAAAAAAAAAAAAGATTATCAGATGAAGCTATTGGTGTGATGTATCCAGAAAGGCACTGTTGATTTCCAACTTCTGAATGGGAGACACTGACCTGGTAAGGTTTATGGTAATGTCAAGGGAGTTGAAGATCTGGAACAAGATCCCTGGCCTGAAGTAGATGATGCCATCCTGGGACAGACAGAAGGCAATTGTCCAATTACGGAAACTGGAATCCTTTCAATCTCAGGTGAGCTGCCATTGCCACCATACATTTGGTAAACACCCTGGGGGCTGTAGTGAGTCCAAAGGGCAGGGCTCTTAACTGGCGGCTTCCAGCCTGAAGCGCATGCGACTTCTGGAGTGTCTATTTTGATGCGATAGTATGTGCCCTGAAGATCTATAGTACACATTCAATTGTCCTTGTGCAACAGTGGTAGAATGGATTGAAATGTAACCATAAGGAAGGAAGAAACCATAACGAAGGAGAAATCTGTTGGTGATCGTGGGGATCCTTCTCCCTCAAAAATCTGTCTTCAGTGAGGGACTACCGGGGAGTGTATATGCCTCCTCTTACAGGTTTTCTTTGAAAAGAACCTCCTATGTGGGGTGCTCTGGGGAGGTATCAGAAAGGTGTGCTTCCTTAGGGAGGAAGGACCTGGAGGCTTCGAGGTAGGCTGATCTTTGACAGGAATGATGTGCTCAGCACTCCGATCCAGTGCGAGATGAAAAGGGAGGATCAGAGAAAAGTGGTTGGCTTTGAGAAAGCTCTTTCTACAATCTGGAAACCTGATGGACCTGGAGAAACACCCCCTCATCTCCCTTGGAGCAAATACAGTCAAGGAAGAAAGGGTAGGATCAACTCCTGATCAGCAGCCTCAAGGCAGAATCGGAACAGAGCTGTCAAGGGCCAAAGCACCGAGAGGAAGGCATGAATCTGAGAAGGTCGTAGCTGAACCCCTCCCCAAGACATGACTAATTCAGAGCAGAGCTGGTCAGGGTAGCCGGAGTAGAGGAAGGAAGCTTCCCCGGATCCAGCTCGGACTCGTGTCAAGTACCCAAGGATCCTGGCGCTCAGAGATCACTGGGTGGATTGGAGGAGGCAATCACATTAGAGGGACACTCACCCATCTGACTGGAGACTGAGCTGGAAAACTCCCCATTTAGAGCACCATGAGAAAACTACTGATGCAGCCCTTGAATGTTTGGAGGGAGTCTAAGAGCTTAAGAAGACAAAGTTGGTGAAACTGCCCTGACAGAATACGCTGATGGCCTGGTCCCAAATCCCTGATCTTAGGTCTTAGGATCCAAGATAGATGGGCATGGCCCAAGAGAAGTTAACTGTAGTGATGGTACCAGTCGGACCCAAAGAGCATCTTTGATCTGATGGGGCAGAAGTAGGTCTAGGATCTGACATGATAGGACCAGAGGTCTTACCTGACTTGGAGGCTCCAAGGAAGCCTTCGAGGTCTTGTGAGGATGTTTCCTGGACTCTCAAAACCAAGCATGACTCAGAGGATGAAGCAGGCAAAAGTCTCAATATTAGCTTGTTTCAGCAATGGCCAGAGGATTAAATCGCTAACAAATGTCACAAGCAGATCACAGATGGTGAAAGCTTACTGTTTAGAAGCGGACCATGTGTATCAGACTGGGGAACTGACTGATTTAGCCAACTTAAGATATAGAACACACAAGCACTGCACACCCAAAAGAACGATCAAGATAAACCTCCATTAGAAAAATTTTACTTAAAAAAAAAAAAAAAAAAAAAAGTTGAGACAGAAAATGGAAAGCAGTAGTACCTATGGCCTTGAAGAAGCAAGCAGTTAAGGTAGGAATAAGACAGTTCCTAATGGCCGCAAAAAACTAAATGGGAAGGGAAGGAAAAAGGATAAACTACCAGAAAATATTTCAGATCAAAACATTTAGTAGTAAAACTAACAGCTTAAAACAGTTCTCAACTCGAGACCAAGAATCCACATCTGCACCAGATAGGAAGCAAATAAGACCGGAGGAACCTGGGTAAGACGCAGAGCATTACGGGTAGAGAAAGGAACCCGAAACTAGGATCCAAGTCTGAAAAATGCACCAGAGTTGGATCCATGTCCCAGTGATTAAAGAATCCTGGTTTAGTACAACTAGTATCCAAAAGCACATCATCTAGATCAAGAGAGTTAAACTCCTCATTTGCAGTCCTAGTCAGAAGACAACATCCCCTTTAGCATGCAACTTTCTAGACAAATGCAGCAATGGGAAAGCCCAGATTCCCAAGAAAACTATAGGTCTAGAACATACCTCTCAACCTCCTGGCATAACAAATCTGGACAAAGCCTAAAATAATGCAAGGACAAAAGCCCAAAGATAAGGACAGGTTTTAAATACTTGGTTAACAGACTAGGATGAGTTAGCAGGCATTTTTCGGAAGGATAGGAACAGACCAAAAATACGAGGCAAAAACCTGGGCAGTTAAGAGGCATGGTCTACAGTGCTCAGGAAATGCCTGAAGTACACCATTCTTCACAAGTCAAATAGCTCCACAAATATAACAGCTACCTAGGGACCTCTTATCAGCACAAACACACTAGACAAAGTTACCCACCACCACTGCTGGAATGGGCATCACCTGCAGGTTAGTAACACCCCAACATCCTTCAAATTAATCCTGGATGGTTAAATATGGAGTATACAACCAATCTGGGACTGTACCAAACAGCACCAACATCCTTCAAATTAATCCTGGATGGTTAAATATGGAGTATACAACCAATCTGGGACTGTACCAAACAGCACTTAAACTGAACGCATAGCAACACCACAATACAGATGCAACAAGGTTTTAATCGCATACTTCTGGGATTGACCTCTACTTTATCCTCCAAGAAGGGGAGGTACAGGCAAGGCATAAACTGTGTTTACACAGCAATGCCTTGCACTTACTAGGATCTTGTGCTGTCAGCTTTGGGACTGGAGATCTGTGAGGGATTAAGGTTGACAAAGACGTCTGAGGGAGTAGGGGGCAGGTGGTACTGGGATAAAGATGCTGTTACTTCTAAGAACAGAGCTCAGCTGGGGAAACCAGTTGCCTGAACCAATAATTTGGTTTGAATCAAGAGTACCCTTGGGCCTGCTCTCCAAACCAGAAAGTAGTTGTGTTTTTTTTTTGGGGGTGGGGGGGGTGGGGTATCGATTCTTAGGTGAAAAACATCAGGTTACCAAGGGACTCAGACAATTCAAGAGTTATCAGGAAGGAGCAGCACAGCATGAACAATAAAGAACAGTCTTCTCACAATGTGACGTCAGAAACAGGTGAAGCTGACTTCCCACTGCCACACACTTGCCTCTTGAAACATGCGAATAGGAATTCAAACCATCAATCCTGGACATACCAGAGAACAGCCATGTTTTGTCAGAGAAAATAACTCAAAGTCCTGACAAGGCCAGCCAAAGGAGTGTTCTCATCTTCAAAGTATTTCATGTAAAAAGGAGCCTCCCCAAGGCAGCCAGAAACTCTGAAAATTCTGTCTATCGTACTTGTCCCTGCTATTCTAGATTCCAAAGACAACTGTAAATGAAAGGAGCTCAAAGACTAAAAGCTGAGGAAGTGACGCCCATGCACTGGCCCAGCAATCAAAGAGCCTCAGTCCTCACCACCAGTGAGGGGCATCCACATAGGGGAGAACAAATATACACATAGTAAAGTACAATTTCCCTTAAGAGCACACGGATCCCAGTCAGTCTGGGACTGGTTTCTCCCTTTCTGTACAGATCCCAATAAGACTCCCCACTGGCACAGCTATAGGGTCCAGATCTCAGCTTAATGGGAAAGCTGAGACCTCCAGCATCCTCTGTCCAACCAGTGCTTCATGACCCTGCCCAAGTAGCTGGCACACAGATGAGTTACATACAACCACACAAACACTCCTGGGAAAGGCTGGCACAGGTTATCCAGCTGTGCCCCCTTTACCCACACTAACAAGTGCCTTTGGCAGCTATAAGGCATTCCAAAGTTGTACCCCCCCCCCGACCAAATGCTCTGCATCTCTTGCCACTATAAACTGTGGGTGCCTATGAACAGTGAACAAACCAATACTTAAGGCATAAAATACATCAACCAAAATCCACACCACCTCCAGGTACACTTCTCACAGGGGTTGTGGGAGAGCATTGGACAGATGTGAATCATGAATAGATATACAAGTAAACTATCTTATACAATCCAGTTCCATCAACTTCTTGGAGAGTTGGACAGGCCATCTTCTTTGGAGGCACCTTACCAAAATATCTTTTATAACAGCAATTGAAAAGTACAGCCAACCTGGGATTTCAAACCCAGCTTATGTCATCTTGCAAAAATATGCAGAGAAGCTAATGTTGCAGCAATACTATCACAACTAAAGCATACTTCCAAAAGCCCTAAAAAGAAGCTGCTTTGGTAAAATGACTTTGGTTTTCCATGTGTTTTGCAGAGAACACATTCCGAAAGTCAGTGAGTGCTAATTTAGATGCATTTCAAACCAGTGTAGCAGCAGCATACAATATGAAATTATGCAAAAAACCCTCTTACCAGCCTCAGTAAGAAGCTGAGATCCCTCAAAATCCTCCAAAGCTAGTTACGAAAATAAAATTGCCAAAGATTCCAAAGACAACCACAAGGCATTCTATAACTATGTCAAGAATCTAAATAGCAATGCTCCAATATGCTCTGAGCTACAACAGAATGGCATTAAATATACCGATCCCAAAGATATTGCCAATATCCTGGCAGATCACTGCCAACTTTACCCCCCACCCCCTAAATGGCCAATCAATACTGGAAGATTGCCAAATTCCGGTAACAGCCACACAGGTAAAAAACGCACTCTCCAAAGCTAAGAATACAGCTTCCATGGGACCAGATGACATCCCGGGCTATGTACTACATGAACTATAACATGAACTGGCACCTCACCCAAGTGTCATGTTTAGTCATAGCCTCACCTCAGGTTTCATGCCCACTGAGTGGCACACAGCTACAGTTATCCCACTCCACAAGGAGAGATCCCCCTTGGATCCCGGGAACTACCACCCCATCAGTCTGATGAGCCCATCTGCAAGGCCATGGAACTTATAAACAGACATTGGCAACCTTAAAACACTGGACCCACCCAGTTTGGGTTCGTGAAGGGCCAATCTTGTCTCCTGAACCTTACTGACTGCTTCGAATCAGTCTCCAGAGCTGTGGACGAGGGTAAGGCAGTCCACAGCCTATCCGGACCTCGCCAAGGCTTTTGACACCATCCCCCACTCTGGAATCGTAGATAAATTTACTAAGCTGGGCATTAATCCCTACATCATTCGATGGGTTGCCAACAGGCTTACTGACAGAACCCACACTATAAAAGTAGCTGACTCCAAACGCAGCTCCAGACAAGTGGAGTACCTCAGGGTTCAGTCCTCGGACCTCTTGTTTGGCATCTACTTCTCTGAAGTACGGGCCAACACTGGCTAACCAAGTTCGCAGATTACTGCAACTTGGGGAGCTATTATTGAATCCCCAAATGATGTGGATACTCTACAAAAGGGCCTTACAGAAACCAACAGATGCTTGGTACCAGAGCCATGGGCTCAAGCTCAATGCCAAGAAATGTATAGTTCTTCCCATTGGGGGAAAAAACATGCACCCGTGAATCACCACATAGGTGGCAGTACACTAAACACCGAAAGTGTGATAAGAGACTTAGGAACACAGGTGGACAGTGGTCTCACCTTCAATAACCACAACAGTCAGGAAATCCTATGTGGCACACCTCATCACCAAGGGCTTTTCATCCAGAAAAAAAGGAGGGCATTGTCCCACTGTACTCATCCCTCATTAGACCCACTATAGAATATAACGCCCCATTTGATATGTACCTCTCAAGACATCTGCAACTGGTAAGGCTGCAGAAATAACTCACTAAAAGAATCACAGGCCTAAAGCAGACGCCCTATGCTGACCGCCTTAAAAAAAAATAGAAGTTATGTTCTTACCATAACGTTCCATGTTAGTCTTCTTCTCGCCTTCTTTCTTGCTGGATGGGTTCAGAGCCGACCTCGGCTCCGACTCGGCCACTCTAAAAGCTCGAGAGTTGGTTCCACCGGCTCGAGGCTGCCCCTATATCCCACAATGCTAGGCGTGAATTACCTCAGATCTCGTTTGTGAGCTAGGCCCAGCTAAAAAAACAACCAGAATTACTGGAAGGAGAGTCCACCTCTATAAACAAAGAGAAAGAGGAAGGTGACCTAAAGCTTGGTCCAGGAAAATTATGCACCGCAGAGCATATAGCTATAGCAAAGAAGTGGTAGAAAGAGAGTTCATAATCAAACTCCTCCAGGTCTGTCCAGGCCAGGGGGAAGGAGGGTGGGACGCAAGAAAGAAGGCGAGAAGAAGACAACTAACATGGAACGTTATGGTAAGAACATAACTTCTATATGTTAAGTTGTCTATCTCGCCTTCATTCTTGCTGGATGGGACCGCGTCCCTAGCACCTTGTCCCGGGTGGCCTAACGGAACAAACTCTTGAGAACAGTGGTACCAAAGTTAGCTCTATGCCTAGAAGCTAAATCCAACTTATGTGAAATGAAAGTGTGAGGAGTAGCCCAAGTAGCCGCTGCACAAATGGTGTCAATAGGCAGTCTGTCTTGGAAGGCTATAGAAGTAGCCAAAGCTCTGGTGGAGTGGGCCTTAGGTTTGTTAGGCAGCTTTTGGTGTCTAATTTCATAAACAATTGAAATCAGAGATGTTAGCCATCTAGATAGAGATACCTTGGAGATAGAAAGTCCCTTTCTGCCTTCTGCATAAGAGACAAACAGCTGGTCAGTTTTTCTGAATTGTTTGGTCCTATCCAAATAGTACCTTAACTGACGATGAACATCTAGCCAATGCAGTTTTTGTTCAGACCTATTAGAATATTCTGGAAAGAACACAGGAAGGTCAATGCTTTGATTTAGGTTAGAAGCAGAGGCTACCTTAAGTAAAAAGGACGGGTTGGTTCTTAAGGATACCCTGTCTTTGTGAAACAACAGATATGGTGGTCGACAGCTGAGTGCCTGAAGTTCTGAAACTCTTCTAGCTGAAGTAATAGCTACCAGAAAGAGAGTCTTCCATGATAGCAATTTTAAAGAACAGGAAGTTGCAGGTTCGAAAGGGGGGAGAATCAAAGAACCGAGAACTAAATTAAGGTCCCAAGGAGGAGGAGGATTTCTTATAGGAGGTCTGAGTAGAAAAACTCCCTTCAAAAAGGCTTTGCAAAGCTTGTGGGACATTATGGCAGACTCTGAAATGCCCACATGAAAGTTAGATATAGCTGCCAACTGAACTTTGAGAGTAGAAGGAGATGAACCTGCATGAAAGAGTTCAGCTAGAAAATCAAGAACCATATGGATGGGAGCAGTGAAAGGATCTAAGTCCCTTCCTTGAGCCCAATAGGCGAAACGTTTCCACTTACTCAGATAAATCTTTCGAGTGGAAGTTTTATGGGAAGCTATCAAAATATCTCGAACAGAGTGAGATATTTGAGGAAGCCTGGCTAAGGTTGGAACTGGAGGAACCAAGCAGTGAGGTTCAGAGAGGGGAGGGAGCGATGTAACTGACCCGACTGATGGATCAAAAGATCTGGAACTAGGTCCAGATGCCAAGGTTGCTCCAACAGAAATTGATGCAGAAAGGGGAACCAAACCTGTCGAGGCCAGTAAGGAGCAATGAGGATCAATGAGGCCTTCTGAGCGATAGCTTTCTGTATCACTTGAGAGATTAGTGGGAAGGGAGGAAATGCATACAGAAGTCCCCGGGGCCAAACATGGACTAGAGCGTCTCTGCTGGGCTGGCCTGGTAACGGGAATAGGGTGAAATAATCTCTGCACTTGCTGTTTTGGGGAGTAGCAAAAAGATCACAGCAAGGCTGACCCCACTTGAGAAAAATTTCTCTCACAACAGAGTCTTTCAGAGACCACTCGTGAGGCATGAGAATAGCTCTGCTCAACTTGTCCGCGATTTGATTGGACTTCCCGGGGATGTGCGTTGCTATCAGAAACCGCTGAGAAGAAAATCGCCCATTGCCACAGTCTGAGCGCTTCTCGACATAGGGGATAGGACCTGGTTCCGCCTTGTTTGTTGATATACCACACTACAGACATATTGTCCGTCTGGATTGCCATCGTTCCCACGGGAAGAGAGTCTTGTAGGGCTTGCAACGCTAAAAGCACTGCTCTCATCTCTAGAACATTTATGTGCAAGTGGCATTCGTCTGGTTGCCATGTGCCCTGGACAGTTCTGCCCTGACAATGCCCCCCCCACCCGATCAGGGAGGCGTCCGTTGTCAGAGTAGCAACCGGAGGGGAAGGAACAAAGGGTCTTCCCAAGAAGAGCTGAGGGGAAGACATCCACCACAGAAGATGATTCTTGCATGTTTGCGTAATCATAATGGTGTGGGACATTGGAAGTTGCTGGTATGACCATTGTGTGAAGAGCATCCATTGAAGGATTCTCATGTGGAATCTGGCTAATGGAAGCAGAGGTATGGCAGCCGCCATAATCCCCAATACTTTCAGAACTAACCTGGCTTTGACTCTGTTGCTGCTGATGAGGAGCGAGACCAGTTTGTGTATGTCTGCTATTCTCTGATCTGTTAGTCTCGCAGACATGTTGACTGTGTCTAGATTTGCGCCTATGAAGGTAATAGTACGACAAGGCGACAAAACAGACTTTTTGCAATTTATTGAAATGCCCAAGTTTTGACAAATGCGAAAGGTGTAGTCCCTGGCCAGTAGAAGAAGATGCTTGGTGGGAGCTGTGAGGAGCCAGTCGTCCAAATATGGAAACACCTGGAATCTTTGACGTCTCAGGTGAGAAGCTACCACTGCCATGCATTTGGTAAACACCCGGTGGTGAGACCAAAGGGCAGGGCCCTGAATTGAAAATGACTGGTTCCCAGCCTGAAGCGGAGGAATCTTCTGGAGCGAAGCGGAGGAATCTTCTGGAGCGTCTGTTCATTTTTATGTGATGGTACGCATCCTGAAGGTCTATAGAGCACATCCAGTTTTCCTTTCCCAATAGGGGAAGGATGGACTGTAGCGTGACCATCCGAAATCTTGTTTTGACCGACTTGTTCAAGATACTGAGATCCAAAATTGGTCTCCAGTCCCCTGTTTTCTTTGGAACTAAAAAGAACCTGGAGTAGATTCCGGATCCTTGCTGGTCTGCTGGAACTGGTTGAATTGCTCTTTTTGCAAGCAGCTTTGAAATTTCCAAAGCTGCAAGATCCCTTTGAGCGGGTGGAACATCTGGAAGGGATTTTTTTGATTGGTTTGGAATGCGACGAAGGGAATGGAATAGCCTTCGGAAATGATGGACTGTACCCACTTGTCTTGAGTTAGGGATAGCCAGGCTTCTGGGTACAGTGACAATCTTCCCCCGACTGCCTCCGAAGGTGGACAGTCGGGCAACACCTCAGGGATGCTGAAAGGGCTTATCGGAAAAGGTTTCTCGATTGCCCTGGTTCTGCGGACCCCCTCTGCCTCTGGGGCGACATCTACCATTATTGTTCCCTCCTCTGCCTCTGGAGGGGAACAGACTCTGTGCGTCAGGCAAATTCCCTTGAGATTGTTTGTGGAACCACATTTTCCCACTTTTCTGGCCTTTGGGGTAAGGTCTAGAAGGAGTAGAAAAACGGACTCAGACGGCAGACAGAGTTTTGCCATCCGTCTCGCACCTAGTCAAGGTCTCTTTCACTTGAGGACCAAAGAGAGATGATCCATCAAACGGGGAATTAGTGAAAGACGTTTTAAAGGGGTCCGCAAAATTGCATAGTTGCATCCAGGCATGCCGACGTAAGGCGACACCTGTCCCTGCGGCTCTACTCGCTCCATCAGCCACATATGAAAGGAGGCGCATGGAGGAGTTAGCTATCGAATTCAGGGTTGTCAGCTGGGTGTTCATTTTGTCCTGAAAATCTGCAGCTGTAGGATCCTTCAACATCTCACTCGCTTCCTTGATCAAGTCTCTCTGGAGACGGGTGAAATGGCATAGGTAGTTCAGCTTAACGCATTGCAAAGGTCGCTGACGAAAACATCCGCTTCCCATACCTGTCCATAGACCTAGATTCTTTGTTAGGGGGATGAACAGGCACTGAAGGATCAGCTAGTTCCTTCTTGGTGGCAGCAGCTACCACCATAGCATCCACAGTAACACCTTTGGTCAGAAATTGTTTGTCAGTTGGTGCTGTTATAAATTTAGAAGGTCTCCTGGGGGTAGGGTCCACCGAGTCAGGAGCCGTCCAGGCTTTCTTTGCCACCACCTGCATGAGGGGATCAAAGGGGGGACACTCAGGATGTGCAAGGTCGAGAGCCAAACTCCTCAAGATACACAGATTCATCCTCCGAAGGGTTAAGGGCTGGCCAATTTCCCCTCTGTTTCAGGATCTCTAGAATGTCCGCAAAGGAGACATCTTCAGAAGGGGAACGGGGAACCCTCGAATCCTCTAAATCTGTGTCAGAGGTAACAGACTCAGGTGAGTCTATGTGCTTCCTCTTACACTTTCTCTTCCTAGGGGGCTCCCCTGCCAATTCAGGGGAGGCCTCGGAAGAGGATGAGATCCCCACAGGGGATTCTTGAGGAGCTGGCTCTCTGCGGTCTGGGATGAGGGAGTGAGCAGACATAACCTGAGGCACCGAAGAGAGAGGGGCGGACGGAGCCGACTGTGGAGTTGAACAAGGTTCCAACACACTCCGCATGACCTCGAATGCACCCCTGTCAGGCAGAGCCAGAGGTCCCCGCTCCGAGAAGCTGAGAACCTCCCACGGCACCGACAGAGATGGCTCAGAGGCCGATGTCGGAGCCGAACTCACCAGCGCCGAAGCACCGAGAGGGAGAGGGGGGTCGGACAAGGGCCCGATGCCACTCACCCCCTCGGAGCCGACGAGGGAAGTCCGGCGCCGAGATTCTTCAAAAGAAGAAATCGGAGCCGACGACGGAGCCGAAGACAAATGTATCGGCTCCGACGCTAACACAGTCTCGGTTTCGAGACGCCCCGGCTCCGAGCTCAAAGGAGTCGGAGGAGGAATATTTAGGGGAATAGGTAGAGGCTTCGACTGATGAGTCAGGCTCTGAAGCATTTGGGCCAGTGCCTCAGACTTTAGAAGTAGACTCACTACCCTCTGGAGGTCATGATCCGAGAGCCTCGATGACCTGGAGGAGTGAGATCTGTGGCTCCGTTCAGACAGCAAGGGAGACGCTGGAGCCGAATGAACGGAGCCAAAGGATGGTGACCTCGATCTCTTTCTAGATGTCGGCTCCGATGGTCTGATCGGAGCCGACCCAGGAATCTCCAATACCTCGGCTCCAGCCGGAGCAGAGGGAACCATGGAAGCTGCAGTCAAGGACTCATCTGCTCCAGCCCGAGCCGATGCAGTAGCAGACTTCGAAGCCTTAGGCCTCGACTCAGAAGCTGGAGTCGAGGTCTTGGAAGCCTTAGAAGGTTTTCCCGAGGTAGCAGATAGGGAACCTTCAGGCTTAAGCAAACCCCTAAGTATGAGTTTGTTTTTCCTTTCCTGCAGGACTCTAGGGCTGAAGCCATGGCATACAGCACAAGAGTCCTGCAGGTGTAAAGGTCCCAGGCAGTACACACAAGAAGTGTGGCCGTCTGTCAGAGACATTTTCTGACAGCACGAGTCACACTTCTTGAAGCCTGAGACCTTTGAATCCTTGGACATTTTCAAGGAACCGAAGTGTAATCACACACAAAAAAACACACACACACACACACACCGATTACACTGCCAGAAAATTTAAGTTAAATTACTTTAAATCAAAACTTCTGAAAAGTTAAGTTAAGTTATAGGTATAAACCCCTACTAAAAAAAACATACACTGTAAGGGATGGAAGGGGCCTAAGGAAAGAACTTATTAGTTCTTGAAGAAGGGGCTGAATAAGGGTAGAAAGGATAAAATATCCACTACACTAAAGGTAAAAAGGGAAAAAACTAAGCTAAAGGAAGTTTAAACAGTTATTAGACTAATCTAATTAAAACTGACCTGGAGCCGGTAGAAAACACCTTGATCGCTGTAGCGGCAAACGAGATCTGAGGTAATTCACGCCTAGCATTGTGGGATATAGGGGCAGCCTCGAGCCGGTGGAACCAACTCTCGAGCTTTTAGAGTGGCCGAGTCGGAGCCAAGGTCGGCTCCAAACCCATCCAGCAAGAATGAAGGCGAGATAGACAACTTAACATCTGCAGATATACTCGTCACATATAGTCTACTCGGAGGCGATCTCTGCTTAACATACAAGGCCATGCAAAACCCAGAGCTGTTGGATATGCTACAAGAAATCCCAATCCCTCAGAGCCACCTGCTCCAGGGATCTAAATCTTGTCATCACAATAAACAAAATATGCTGGAGGGATAGATTCCTGACCCAGAGACCCCTCAGAGCCACCTGCTCCAGGGATCTGATTCCTGACCCAGAGACTTCCCAGACTCTGGAATAGACTGCCCATACATGTCAAGCAGAGCACCTCTTTGGCCCTCTTCAAAAGGAACCTTGATTGGATAGGAGAAAGGAAATTCACCCCGGGGATCACGTCAGTCGCCCTGCTAGACAGGGGTCCAGGGAAGTAAATAGTGTGGGAAGAAATAGCCAGGGAATTGTTATGGCTAGGGCCGATAGCCTAGTACCAACCTATGAACCTTACAGCTGTGCAAAGTTATGGTGGACATTCAGTTTTTCCCTCAAATTAAATATTGAGGGGAGGGGCAAGATTATTGGATCCAATTTGTTTTTGCGACCACTTTTGGCATAAAGACAGGTTTGTCTTGTATAACATCCTGCTTTTGTAAAAGACAAGGAGACACAAAGTACTGTCTGCAGCTTTGTGAAATACAATCTTGTAGAAATTTACAACAGAAGTTTAAAAGTAGATCACTGCTACAGAACGACATCCAGCTCAACTTCCATGGTTTACCACGCTACCTCTTCCTGGTCTGATGGATAACCCTCCTCAATGTGAGGTTAGCAGTCTCAGTCACTTCTTGCCCAAAACTCTACAGAAGAGAAGCTCCGTTTGGTTCCTGGGCCTGGTCCTGCCTACCTCACACCCTCAATGAAAGACCAGACCCAAAAGAAACAACCACTTACAGAACCTGGGCACTATCAGTCTATCCAGACCCTAAGTAGGCAATTACTGGAATCACTCTATGGGCATGTGAAGGTAGGGATCTTTCATGTCCGAGGGTTCCGGGAAAGTCTGAAGAACAGAGGGACATGCATTTTGAACCATGGTGCATATTATATATACATATACGTACACACAAATATACATATAAATGTATACACATTACATATAAACATACGTGTGTACACATACGCACATACATATACAGACATCCTTATTGTATCAGAGAGGTCAAGGGCCATTTTTTTCTTGGAACTAGAATGTCATGTCCTCCATGATATTTGTGTCACAGCTGATCCCTTATGACATCACAACCATGAGGACACCAAGTTGCTCTTGCCATTTTCTTTTGAATAAACTTTTTTCTCCTCCTTTTGGTTGCTTACCTTTGTCTTGGCTCTGGTGGAAAGGGCAACTTTTAGTGGGGTAATTTCACCCCTGCCCGCAACTGAATAAACTGCTTTCACTCTGCCCCTTCTCAAATACCTACTCAGCCAAGAGTCCAAAAGCAGATCCTTTTCAAAATGAACACTAAAGAGCTATTCTTTCATATAAATGGTAGAATGCATCTTCACAGCCAGGTAGGTCTCTGAATGACTGGCCCCCACTGCATCTGTCCTGAATGCACACCCAATAGTGCCTGACAATATGGAAAGAGCCTGCGTAAATTCAGTGAGTCTCAGAACTTTACTGCTATTTTGATGCAAGAGCCCCTAGGAGCTTTAGTACAAATGTTTGGAAGTTCATTGTCCCAAATACTGTGGGTAGAAGATAAGAGTACTTGACAGGTTTGGAAGCAAGTCTATTTGCTTGGTCAATGAACACAACTTGGATGCTGCTCCAGTGCATCCTTTGTCCAAATAGGAGCACAATGACTTAAATCAGTAATTGGGTATTTAAACTCCTTACAGGAATCCAAAACCTTGTTAAAACAGTCAGGATTCCTGGGGGATAAAGGGGCTTAGAATCCAAATCTAAGCATGCACTGGGGAATGAATCCTCCACAGCTTCAATTACTGGAGAAATCAAGTAATTCTCCCTGCCCCAAAGCTCTCTATACCTTTTCTCTTCAAAAAGAAATGTCAAGTCTCCCACCTAAAGAAATCTTTTGTCCCGCTAAGCAAATCCTCCACCGAGAAATCCTCTGGTAGAAGGTAAAGGATAAGCTGTCAGTGCTCAACATTTAAGACCGAAGGGAAGGCATCTGGTCTGCATAAACTAGCTCATCCACATACGGGGCAAAAGTTTAAGGTTGGAACCCCAGGTAGTGAGGTTTGCTATGAGAATTACAGTAGGTTCTTATGAAAAAGCTTCAAATCCTGAGCAAACTTCATCAGGTCTTGAAAGGGAGGCCCCCACACAGCTAATGCTGAAGAAAAGTAGATTCCAACGATTATACATCTGGGCCCTATTTTTGTAAATACTGGCCAGCTTAGAACATTTTGGCTGAGGGATGACAACCAAGGACACCCTGTTTTGAATAATGGGTATCCTGACATACCAAACAGGTCTGCCAGTAATTATCGCACTACAGGCATCTAAACCAGGCAATTAAGAGGGCTGTCTGGATCAACCAGATGCTGAAGGGCTTGGTCTTAGAACAAGCTTTCTTTACAGAATGGGACAACCTGTAGAAGGCAGATGCCTTAGTCCATTGCAGGTATTAAAGTTTGTGCGCACGTGTGGGGGTGGGGCAAAGGCACTTCTGTATGAGAGTCACAAACCTAGGGTGGCCTCGAGACTATAGCCATGCAGTCATCATTCCAGGATCTTTACAAATTTTGAGATTAGTTAAAACAAACACATGACCCATCCAGACAACTTAGCTGACACCGGCATCATTGGATAAACTGGTTCAGGCAGTCCAGGAGAGATTTAGCCCTCTGCATAATCTTCTGGTAGAACACAGAATGTGACATGAGGCAATGTTGTATTCCTCCCCTCAACAAAACAAGTAATGAACGTGAAAGTCTAAAAGCTTAGCCTTCTATTAAGAAATGCATTTGCCAAGTTCAGAAACTCAGCTTATTCTAACTAGTAAAAAGAAATGAAATGTTACTGTAGTTCCAGTGGGAGTACTTAAACCGTACTCTGAAAGCCAGGCCAAACTAAGACAGTGGCGTCTTACATATTCATACTGTGGCAAGAATGAAATGAAGATGGCATGCATGGACATTGCATACGGAGATGTAAGGATATACAGACAGGAGTCCAGGAGGAAGAGAAAAGCTCTGGAAAAGTTGGCTTGGATGTCAGATGTACTGATATACAGATAGGCGTCCAGGAGGAAGAGAGAAAAGCTCTAAAAGTTAGCTTGGATGTTAGGCTTTCGGCTATAGAAGACCCAAGATTTAGCAGCAATGCAACAATGGAAAAAAATTGGACTGCAAAATTTTCAGGTTCTAGTATATCAAAATGGTGTGCAAAGTATGGTAAGGAGAATGGTTAGCTATCCACGTGACATTTCAGGACAACCTGAAAGCCCAAATAATGGCCAAGAAGAACCCCTTGTGTTCAGATGAAATCTTCAAAGGTGTACACTAGGCTAACTACCACTAGGACCTTTATGAGCCTAGCCATGGAACCCAAATGTGCCCCACAATTTGTTTTAGGTATTTATACAAAAGGTGATTGTAGTTATGACAATTTACTGCCACTATCCATCAAATACATAGTCGCCAGACCAGGGTAAATTTTCAATTTTCCATCCAATAGTTCAATTTACGCTTAAATGGGGTCAGTGAAGGAATCCGTTTCACATGGATGGGGAGCCTATTCAAGAGAATGAGAATTTTCTGAAAATCTCCCCCTCTACATGTCCTTATGTCGCAAGCACAACCTAGGTCTTTAGAGCTAGTAGTTCTGAAACTGTTCTGCAGATGTGCAAAAGATTTATCAGAGCAGGATCCAAACACCTTATATGCCGGGTATAAATCACCTCAATAGTCTGTAGGAAGCAGTATAGAGATGGGGCTTTGAGGCGATCTACATTGTGCCCTGTATTCTTTTTGTAAGAAACCTTTGTGGATGTTCCAGTCGCTGCATGTGTCTGATCAGGTACATACCAAAGGAGGCATAATGATGAGATCGTTAAGGGCCAAGTATAGTGGTACAATTACTTCTCGGACCTAAATGCCATGTCATCACTTATAAGGTGGGCAACATAGGATTTCCTTATTGCCTTGGACACGCATTTGCTGAAGGCCAGGATTATTGCCTACATGTGTTCCTACATACTCTGTCTCAACTCTTAGAAGGGCTGTATGGATGACGCTTCTAGGGTACCAGACTTCCCAAAAGGTGCTACAATGCATTTCTTGGTACAGCGCCTTAAGCCATGGCGCTGGCACAGCGCCTTAAGCCATGGCGCTGGCACAGCGCCTTAAGCCATGGCGCTGGCACAGCGCCTTAAGCCATGGCGCTGGCACAGCGCCTTAAGCCATGGCGCTGGCACAGCGCCTTAAGCCATGGCTTTGGCACCAATCATTTGTCTGTGTTAGACCCTCTTAAGATGATTGCTAACTAAACGCAAGTCAAAATCCCCCAAGAAACAAACTGCCAACTTGGGTCAGCCAGAGACCTTTCACACTGGCTGACTTCTGAAAAGTAGATGCCAAAGAGAAGCTGGCCCAGCAAGGAGCCCTTAGAGACTCCACTGGTGACCTGCCCCTTTGCGGAGGTGGTCTCACCAATTTCAACTTCCTGGGTCCTGTGAGCCAGGTGGCCATCCATCACGTTTACAGGGGTTTATGCCCAATTCCATTAAGTTAATGCATGAGTGGGGTTATTATATCAAATGCATTAGCCAGGTCAAGGTAGCAGTATGCAATTTTACCCTCAACCATTGCCTTGGTGACCTCAAAGTCGTCCAATCAGGTTCAGTAGGCATGACTTTCCTCTGACAAAGGAAAACTGGATGGATCCAGTATCAAGATCTCCTGGGATATTATCAAGGCCCACTGAGGCTGCGTTCTTGGCCTTAGTAAGTGCAGCCAGGACATGCTCTACATTTACAGTTGTAGAGGGGTTATGCTTGAAGGTATTTCTTGTGGGAGGTGCTGGGAAGTAAAGTTGGAAAGCAATGTCAGCCAGTAGATTAGCTAATCTTTGAGACTTCTGACATAACTGAAGGCAGCCTTATGGTTGTTTGCCTTATGTATTGGACTTAATCCTCTTAAGCTGCCGGTTTAATTTGAGGAGAGTTCTTATCTTTATGAAGTTACATTTCCCCAATTTCAGCCATGATTTTTTTCCTTCTGTTGTCTTACGTCCGGCAGGTACAGTTTGCATTAGATTTGAGGCCATGTAGCACTCCTGCCTATAGAAAGGTAATTAGTGTGATACCCATAAGTAAGGTGCTATACTTACCAGAGATCATCTAACCCCAAGTATGCTCTGAGTTTTTGTGGGACATAGTGTGACCTATAGCTTGCTAGGATATGGTATGGGACTTGGTGACCTGGATGTGGAGAAACTCCAAGATGTCATCTTGTTTAGCCATCCTAGGTGGTAACACTTATGAATGTATATTGAGCCAACTCCACCTTTAGCCCTAGTCTGTGCATCTACCGGTCTCTAACAGTGTGGAAGGCACTGAAACCTTGCACTGCTGAAGTACACCCTACAGCTTTAAACCACTCAGTCTCAGTAACTGCATATCTATATTCTGCAGTGTGAGGGAGGGCTCCTGGCATTCAGCAGCAACACCTTCAGTTCAGTTGATTTTGCTACACTCCGTTTGCCAATTTTGCACAGCCTAAAAAAAAAAAAAAATTGAAAGCCCCAAAGGGACATGTACTGATCTTTGGCAAAGTAACATGGTCGGTTAGTTCTGGAACTGGCCCAGGGCGTAACAGGGTAGGTCTGATAGACTGCTCATGGCAGTCTGACGCACATGCCACCTACAGTCATGCCTCCTCACTGGAAGTGCAGGGGGAAGGTTTGCCAGTTGCGTTCTGTGCCAGCATTCAGAAATACTACTACAGAAAGAAAGTAGGAACAGCACTAATGGACAGTGCCCAGGGAACAGTGCTCACCCCACCCATGCTAAGCTGCAGTGTCTTCCCAGGCAGATAAATTTAATCCTCTTAGAATGACAAGAAACGCAGAAAGCTTAAAAATCAACCCTTTGTTCACATTGTGGTATCATAGTTTGTGAAGGTAAAGGGCTGGTATGAGACTAGCACTGAGCAACATAAGATACAGGCAGACATATAGCAAGCATTTTGAAGAAAGAAAAGAACATCCTTGAAATGGAGAACAGACATTTGTGCTGTTACAGAGACCTAGTTCAAGGCAGCAGAAAGCACCACTGCACTACCAGGTTACAACTCATTCCACACCTTTCGGCCCCAGAACTTGGACGGAAGCTCCAAAGGCAGTGTTTCTATGTTTATAAAGGATGCGCACACCTCCAGAATGGTAGCCCAGCATAACGCATAAGAGATACTTCAGGTGCAGCTAACAATGGGTAAGACAGCGATTCAGGTCGTGGCCTGCTATGGGTCCCCACCTATGTCTAAAGACTCTCACTACATGTTCCTAAGCACCTTGGAGAAGATCAAGGTCCAACCTAACACACTCATACTGGGAGACTTCAACTACCCCTCCATCAACTGGGAAAACTACTCATGTACCAATACACTTGCCCAATATTTCCTGGAATTCATCAGTTCCAATGCTCTGGACCAGGTCGTGCATGCCCCCACTAGAGGTAGCAACATCCTTGACCTGGTTATTACTAACATGGGCGACCATTGCTCTATAACCAGTAGTCAACTCCTCCCTGGTTAAATCCGAAACAAACATCTTGGAAATCCACAACCCCCCCCAGCAAAGGTAACCACCATGACAAACTTCTTGAAAGCTAACTTTGGGCTCCTACAAACAGAGGTGGTCAACTTCACAGCACCCATGCAAATGGAGAACAGTTGCATGACCGCCGAATCATACACCAATGCACTGTATGAACATGTGCATAAATGCATGTATCTCACTATACCCAACAGAACAAAAATGCTCTCCTCCAAAAAAGGAAGCCAATCTGGTGGTCCCCTGCAATAAAACTCTACAACAGGAGGAGGAAACTGATGCGGAATAAGGTAAAGTCCCAAGACCAACTCTTATGAGCCTAAACGAAAGGTTGAGATACCTCATCAAATCCTCTAAAGCTAGCTATGAAAATAGAATTGCAGCAGATAGCAAAGACAAGCACAAGGCCTTCTAGTTATGTAAAGAATCTCCACGGCAATACCCTGATTTGCTCAGAGCTACTGCAGAACGGTGCCTTCTATACAGAGTCAACAGATATTGCCAATATACTGGCCAACAGATTCAGCGCCAACTTTACCCCTCTCTCCCAAAGGACCAATCACAATATCAGTAGACTGCCAGGCACCCAGTATTACTGCTGCACAGGTTAAAATAGCACTGTCCAATGCCAAGAAAACAGATTCTATGGGACCTGACAATATCCCTGGCTGTGTTCTACATGAACTAGAGTGAACTGGCACCTCACCTGCGTGCTCTGTTCAATCACAGCCTCACATTTGGCCTTGTCCCTACCGAATGGCGCACTGCTACAGTTATCCCTCTCCAGAAAGGAGGCGCGACTACAAAGCCTGGGAACTATCACCCCATTAGCCTGACAAGTCTGATATGCAAAGCTATGGAACGCATCATGGACCTAAACTCTGGATCTCACACAAGTTTAGATTTGTGAAGGGCAGATCGTGCCTGCTCAACTTGGTTGACTTCGAGTCTATCACCACAGCTGTGGATGAAGGCAAGATGAAGGTGGTTCATACAGCCTACCTTGTTTTGGCCAAGGCCTTTGATACCATTCCTCACCCAGGAATCACACAAACTTATTAAGCTAGGCATCAATACCCATCACTAGGCGAGTTGCAAACTGGCTCATAGATAGAACCCACATTGTGAAAGTAGCTAACTCAAAGCCAGACTGCCAGTCACGAGTACAGTTCCACAGGGTTTGGTCCTGTGTCCTCCTCCCCAGTTTGGTATCTACTTCTCTAAACTCCAGGCCAACAAGAAGGGACTCTGGCTGACAGTTTGCAGACAATTGCAAGTTGGGAGCTAAACTCCCCCAAGTGATGTTGACATTCTACAGAAAGGCCTCAATAACTGGTGTCAGAACCATGGCCTTAAGCTCAATGCCAAAAAGAAATATCATCCCCTTTGGGAAAACCCCAGTTCCTATGAATTACCACATCAATGGAAGTCCACTGAATGCAAAAGGTGTTGAGATCTGGGAACACAAAGTTGACGGCAACCTCTCTTGACCACCACATTGCCACTGTGGTCAGAAAGTCCTATGTGGCACATCACATTACCAAGGGTTTTGCATCCAGGAAGAAAGAGGTCATTGTCTCCCTCTACTCTTTCCTCATTAGGCCAATCAGAGTAAAACGCCCATTTGGCAGGTACCTCACTAGTCACCTGCAACAACTGGAGAGGCTGCAAAAGTACCTCACAAAGAGGATCCTAGGCCTGTAACACTTATCCTACATGGACAGACTAAAAAAACGCAAACTATTCTCTGTCGCATATTGCCTACAGAGGCGATTTCTGCTAGACTTACAAAGCCATGTCTGACCCAGCTGTTAGAAATGCTACATCTAAAGAAATCCCAATCACTTCACAACACACACTCCAGAGACCTCAACCTCATTACCACAATAAAAAAAACAAGCTGGAGGGACAGGTTCATAACCCAGAGACTGCCCATGCTATAGAATGAGAAGTTATGTACTTACCATAAACGTTCCATGTTAGTTGTCTTCTCTCCTTCTTTCTTGCTAGATTGGTTCGGAGCCAAACCTCGGTTCCGACTCTGCCTATTACTAAAGCTCGAGAGCTATTTTTCTTCATCGGCTCGAGGCTATACTATGTCCCATAAATGCTAGGCGTCATATACCCAGATCTTGTTTGATAGCTAGCTAACACTATGGACATACATGTCCCACCACAAGAGAATATATCTATCTAAACATATGTATATATAACCTCTTCAACCTGTATCTCTTACAAGGGCTACCAAAAGGGAGCAAGAGAGCTAGCTGAGGAGATAACTCTGGTGACAAAAAACATCTAAAGATACTCTAGGTCTTTCCAGGTAGGGGGATGGAGGGTGGGACGCAAGAAAGGCGGCGAGAAGACAACTAACATGGAACGTTATGGTAAGTACATAACTTCTCAATATTAAATTGTCAATCTCGCCTTCATTCTTGCTGGATGGGACAGCGTCCCTGGCACCTTAAGTCCTCGGTGGCTCAATGGAACAGACTAGTATGGTGTAACCAAAAATCAGCCCAACTTCTAGAGGCCATGTCCAGTTTGTAATGAGAAATTAAGGTACGAGAAGAGGCCCATGTGGCCGCTGCACAAATGGAATCCATTGGCAACCTTGCCTGAAAGGCTACTGAAGAAGCTAATGCTCTGGTTGAATGAGCTCTAGGCTTAGTAGGGAGCTCCTCATGCCTCAATTGATAAATTAACATGAGAGGTCAACCATCTGGACAAGGTTACTTTGGAAACTGGGAGGCCTTGTTTCCCTTCCGTGCAAGACAGGAAGAGCTGGTCTGATTTCCTTGTCTGCTTAGTTCTATCAAGGTAGAAACATAATTGACGGTGAACATCCAAGCAATGTAACTTTCGTTCAGCTCTATCAGTATAATTCGGGAAGAAGACAGGAAGATCGATGGTCCGATTCAGATTCTTCTCAGAGTATTTTGGGTAAAAATGAAGGATTAGTTCTAAGTGAGACTATCTTTGTGTTCACCCTCCTTACCTTGTTTTTCACAAAGTGCTTGAAGCTCCGACACCCTTCTCGCGGAGGTGATGGCTACTAAGAAGAGTTTTCCACGAGCGCAAGTTTAACGAACAGGACGCCGCCGGCTCAAAAGGAGGGAGAATTAAAGATGACAGTGGGGGAGGATCTTTTACCAGAGGCCTAAGTAAGAGAGCTCCTTTTAGAAAGGCTTTGCAAAGCTTGTGGGACATAATGCTAGTCTCCGACAACCCAACATGGAAATCTGCAATAGCCACCAGCTGGACTCGATGGTGGCTGAGGAAGAGCCCATTTGAAAAAGTTCTGCCAAAAACTCAAGAACTGTTTGGACAGGAGCTGTAAAGGGGTCCACTTGTTTTCCCCCTGCCCAAACAGAGAAACGCTTCAATTTGCTAGCATAAGTCTTTCTGGTAGTAGACTTGTGAGAAGCGAGGATGATGTCACGAACTGACCGAGAGATTAAACGAAGCCTGGCTAGGGTTGGAAGTGGAGCAACCAAGCTGTGAGGTTGAGAGATCGAAGGGATTGATGGACCAGAAGATCGGGCACTGGGTCCAGATGCCAGGGCTGTTCCAGTAGAGGACGTTGCAGGAACGTAAACCAAATTTGTCAAGGCTAGTAAGGGGCAATGAGGATCATTCTGGATCTCAAGGCAGTTGCTTTCTGGACTGAGTAATTAAGGGAAAGGGGGGGAAAGGCATACAGAAGACCCCGGGGCCAATCGTGGACTAGAGCGTCTCTGGGGGGAGACCTGGGAGAGGGAAGAGGGTGAAGTCTTTACACTTGCTGCTTTGAGAGGTTGCAAAAAGGTCGCAGCAAGGCTGACCCCACCTTCTGAATATTTTTCCGCTGCTAGCTGGTTGAGAGACCACTTGTAGGGCATGAGAATGAGTCTGTCCGCTATGACGTTGGACTTCCCGGGAATATGCGTTGCTACCAGAAACCGCTGAGAAGAGATCGCCCACTGCCAAAGTCTGAGTGCTTCCTGACATAGGGGGTAGGACCTGGTTCCACCCTGCTTGTTGATGTACCACACTACAGATATATTGTCTGTCTGAACCGCAATAGTCCCGGTGGGTAGAGAGTCCTGAAGGGCCTGCAACACTAAAAGTACCGCTCCCATTTCCAAGACATTTACGTGCAGGTGGCATTCGAAGGGTTGCCAAGTGCCCTGGACTATCCTGCCCTGAAAATGCCACCCAATGCTGCCCCCTACCCACCTGATCAGGGAGGCATCCATTGTCACAGTGGCAACAGGAGGAGGAAGAACAACAGGTCTGCCCCGGAGTACCTGAGGGGAGACCATCCACCAAGAGAGGTGTCTTTTGCACGACTGAGTGATTAGAATGCTGTGTGACATGGGGAGCTGTTGAAAGGACCACTGGGAAAACAGCATCCACTGCAGGATCCGCATATGAAAGCAAGCTAGGGGGTGTAAAGTGATTGCTGCTGCCATGAGACCAAGTGTTTAGTACAAATCTGGCTTGGACCCTGCTCTCCTGTAGTAGGATCTGAACATGGCTGCGAATGACAAACTGTGTGTAGGCAATTTTGCTGACAGCTCCATCATGTTTAAAACGCCGCCTATGAAGGTAATAGACTGACAAGGCGACAAAGCAGACTTTTAGAAATTTAGAGAGATACCTAGCGCATTGCACTTTTATACAGCGTAATCTCTGGATTGGAGTAGTTGGCGCCTGGTGGTGGCAGTAAGGAGACAGTCTAAATATGGAAACAGCTGGAATCCTCAGTCTCAGGTGAGCCGCAACCACTGCCATGCATTTGGTAAACACCCTGGGGGCTGTGGTGAGAACAAAGGGCAAGGCTCTGAATTAGTAGTGACTGGCTCCCAGCCGGAAGCGGAGAAACCTTCTGGAGCGCCTGTTCATTTTGATATGGTAGTACGCATCCTGAAGGTCTATAGAGCACATCCAATTGTCCTGACCCAGAAAGGGTAGAATGGACTGTAGTGTGACCATCTAGAACTTCGTTCTTTGAACAGACTTGTTCAGCCTGCTGAGATCCAAAACAGGTCTCCAGTCCCCAGTCTTTTTTGGTACCAAAAAGATCTTGGAGTATATTCAGGATCCTTGCTGGTCTGCTGGGACTGGCTGGCTCTGTTAGCAGCTTTGAAATTTCTAGTGCTGCTTGATCTCTCAGACCGGGTGGAACAACTGGAAGGGGGCCCTTTTGGCTGCTGTGGGGTGTGGATAAAGGGGATTCTGTAACCCTTGGATACAAGATCGACCGTACCCATCTGTCTTGCGTGAGGGAATGCCAGGCTTCTGGGTACAGTGAAAGTCTTCCCCAGACTGCCTCCGAAGGTGGACAGTCTGGCAGCTCCTCAGGGGTGCTGGAAGGGTTTGTCAGAGAAAGATTCTCTGCTACCCTGATTTTTGTGGACCCCCTCTGCCCCTAGGGTGGCATCTGTTATTGCTCCCTCCTCTGCCTCTGAAGGGGAGCTCCCCACATGCGTCAGGCAGAACTCCCTGGGGTTTGCGGAACCACATTTTCCCACCCTTTTGACCTTTAGGGTATGGTCTAGGAGTGGAAAAATGGACTCTCACGGCAGAGAGCCTTAACTTCCTGCTCGCACCCGGTCAATGTATCCTTCACTTGAGGTCCAAACAAGGCAGAACAGTCAAAGGGGGTGTTAGGGAAAGACGCCTTGAAGGGGTCAGCAAAGTTGCAAAGCCGCATCCAGGCGTGCTTCCTTAGAGCAACACCCATGCCTGCAGCCCTACTCGCTCCATCGGCTGCATAGGAAATGAGCCGCATGGAGGAGTTAGAGTTCAGGGTCCCCAGCTGGGAGTTTATCTTTTCCAGAGACCCTGCAGCTGCTGGGTCCTGTAAGGCATCACCCAGTTCTTTGATAAGGTCTCTCTGAAGACGGGTGAAATGGCACAAATAATTCAGCGACCGCATGGCAAAGGTCGCTGAAGAAAACATCCGCTTGCCGTACCTATCCATAGTCCTAGATTCCTTAGGAGGATGGACAGGTACTGAAGGGTCAGCCAACTCCTTAGTGGCCGCCACCATCACCATGGCATCAACAGGGACACCCTTAGTGAGAAATTGCTTGTCGAAGGGGCTGTAATAAATTGTGGGCCTCCGGGGAGTTGGTTCCATAGTATCCAGTGCCGTCCACTCCTTCCGAGCCACCACCTCCATGAGTGGGTCGAAAGGCGGGGGACACCCAGGAGGTGGAAGGGCGAGAACCGAACGCATCCAGGTACACAGACTTCTTCGGAAGGGTTGAGGGCAGACCAGTTCCCCCTCTGTTTAAGGATCTCCAGGATGTCAGAGAGACATCCTCAGAGGGGGACCTTGGGGACCCTTCCGAATTATCCAGGTCGGTGTCAGATGTCACTGACTCAGGGGAGTCCACATGCATGTCCTCTTCCGAGGGGGCTCCCCTGCAGGATCAGGGGAGGCCTCTGAAGAGGAGGATACGCCCAATAGGGCGACCAGGAGCGTTGGTTCTCAGTGCTTGGGTTCGGGAGGGTAGGCAGAAGCCGAAGCAGGCACCATGGAGGGAGAGGCCAACTGGGCCGACCGTGGCACCAGTATATGAGCCAGCACACTCCTCATGACCTCAAAGGTGCCCCTATCAGGCAGGGGAGAGGGACCCAGCTCCAAAAAGATGAGAGCTCCTCCCGGCACTGACAGGGACGGCTCAGAGGCAGGTGTCTGGGCCGAATTCACCTGCATCAAGGCTCCGAGAGGGAGAACTGGGTCGGACAAGGGTCCAATGCCACTCTGAACCGACGAGGGAGTCTCGGCGCCCGGATCCCTCCAAGGACGGAGCCAATGAAGGGATCGGAGCCGAAGGAACCGATAAGGGTGGGATCGGTTCCGATGCCCCAACGGTACTAACCCAGATGACCTCCGGCTCAGAGTTCAAAGGAATAGTTGGAGGAGGAACTGGAACAGGTGTTGGGTTAGCCGCTATCTGCGGAGACGGGCTATGCAATAAGTGGGCCAGCGTCTGCAACTTCAAAAGCCTACTGACTACCCTCTCGAGGTCGTGGTCAGACAACCTGGAAGACTTAGAAGAGTGAGACATATGGCTCCACTCAGACAACAAGGGAGACTTCGGAGCCGACCTGACCGACTCCAATGAAGGAGATCGGGAACGCTTCCGGCTTGCAGACTGCTCCGACACCAAAGTCGGAGCCGACTGAGGCCTCAATGTATCTGTTCCAGCTGGAACAGACGAGGCAGAAGGAGGTCCGCTCGGCGCCGGCTCCAGACATGGAGCCGATGTTTTGGCGGGCTTAGAAGGCTTTCCGGACAAGGCTTGGTCGGAGAACCTTCAGGCTTTAATAAGCCCCAAAGGATGAGCTTATTTCTGCGTTCCTGCAGGACTCTAGGGCTAAAAGCATGGCAGATGGAACACTAGTCCTGCAGGTGCAGTGGGCCCAAACAATAAACAAAGTGTGACCGTCTGTCAGAGATCTTCTGACAGCATGAGTCGCACTTCTTGAATCCCGAGACCTTGGTATCCTTGGACATGATACCACAGGACCGGGACAGAGACACACGCACAACACTTGAAAAGACACTCAACAGATAATATAACTATACTATAGCAAGTAAAAACAAAATTCCACACACACTCTAAGGGGAACCTGTACTACTATGGGGGGAGGGGGTAAAGGCCTATCCACCTTAAGGGTGGAGAAAAGGTAAGGAAAAACTACTAAGAAAGGGTAGAGAGACTAGTCGGTACACAACTAATACTACTAGAAAGGGTTAGCAGGAAAAAAATCTATCAAAAACTAACTGTAAATATAAAAAATTTTAAATACGACCTGCAGCTACGCAACCTCGTAGCTGAAGCGGCAAACGAGAACTGGGTATATGATGCCTAGCATTATGGGACATAGTATAGCCTCGAGCCGATGAAAAATAGCTCTCGAGATTATGAATTGTACCTGTATTTTTTCATAGAAAAACCAAAAGTACCTTGTATCAAAGGCCTGCCTAAAATTCACAAGAATACAATGCCACCCCCTATGAGACCCATAGTAGTAGGTAATGGCTGGGTCACTGAAAAGTACAGTTTTGCACCTACCATAAATGTAGATGTTCGAGGATTCCCTTGCTGCAGTCCTGACTATTGGGTATAGTCCGCGTCCCAGTCGGCCCGAATACCAGAGTATAAGGCTGACGTCGGTCATGGCGCCTTAGACTGACGTCAGTACGTCAGGGTACTAATGCGCATGACCGACGTCATTTCCTCAGTCTTTTCTTGCCCCAGATGTCAGAAGACCCAAAAAGACAAGTCCCAAAAACAACCTGCACCAAAAAACATGTACAATATATACAGCAATATATACAAAAAATATAAGCATGTATAAGCATGTAAACTCACCTACACAACCACCCTGAAACACAGAGGGGAAGGAGGGAGGGTAAATTGGACTGCAGCAAGGGAATCCTCGAACATCTACATTTATGGTAGGTACAAAACTGTACTATGTTCTTCGTCTTCCCTTGCTGCAGTCCTGACTATTGGGTAGAATCCCAAAGCAGAGGTAAGGGAGGCTGGCAAATTATAAAGTAGCAGGAGCTGACAACATGCCTTGTAAGACAGCTGTGGCAAAACCAGCCCTAGTCTTAGAGTATATAGGCAGGTGATAATGCCTAGAGAAAGTATGCACTGAACTCCAAGTAGCTGCTTCCAGAATATCTTTAGTTGCCACCCCCCTTAGAAATGCTGTTGAAGTGGCAGTAGCCCTAGTGGAATGAGGCCTAATCCCAGCTGGAATCTCCTTGCCATGATGGGAATAACAAAATGCAATGCAAAAGCCAATCCACCTAGAAATAGTTTGTTTTGACACAGGCTTGCCCTGTGAACTCAAAGCAAAAGAAACAAGTAACTGCTGAGACTGCCTAAAATTCTTAGTCCTGCTCAAATAATAACGCAATTGCCTGTGTACATCTAAAGTGTGCAAAATCTTTTCCCCTTTATTTTGAGGATCTGCAAAAACGTAGGCAAATGAATAGTTTGGTTTAAAGCCACACTAGAAACCACCTTAGGCATAAAGGAAGGATTAGTGCGTAATGATACCCTGTCCTTATGGAAAATCAAAAAGGGCTCTACTGCCATAAGGGCCTGCAACTCAGACACCCTTCTTGCAGAAGTAATAGCCAAAAGAAAAGCAGTCTTCCATGACAAATATTTCAATTCAGCAGTAGCTGCAGGCTCAAAAGGTTGTAGAGTAAGTTTTTCCAACACAAAATTGAGATCCCAAGCAGGAGTAGGAGCTCTACGTGGGGGTCTTATATTCTTTGCCCCTCTAAGAAACTGCTTGAACAAAGGATGCGAAAACAAAGGTGGGTCACAATCATAGTGAGCTGAAATAGCTGCAGCATGAATCTTTACGGAAGAGAAGGACAAACCTTTGTCCAGTAATTCAGTAAGATATTGAAGAGCCACACTCAAATTAGGCTCTGAAATCTCCAAATTCTTTGCTGTACTCCAAAATAAAAATCTCTTCCATTTTTCTGCGTACACTCTCCTAGTACTAGGCCTTCTAGCTTCCATAATCACATTTAAAACTTGTTGAGGAAGCTGAGACCTGCTGTGCTTCAACACAGAATATGCCAAGCTGTGAGATGAAGAGATTGAAGCTTGACATTGAGCAGATGACCGTCCTTCTGAGATAACAGATGAGGAATCAGAGGTAAAGGCCATGGAGGCTTCTTTACAAGACTCCTTAGAAGTGGGTACCAGTGTTGCCGAGGCCAATCTGGAGCTATCAAAATCATCCTTGGCCTGTCTTGTCTGACCTTTAATAATACCTTTGGAAGAAGAGGCAGAGGTGGAAAGGCATAGACATGAAGGTTTTTCCAACTGAAAGACAGAGCATCCACTTTCCAAGCTGTGTGATGAAACCCCTTTGTGCAATACTTTGGCAGCTGGTGGTTTAGTGGAGAAGCGAACAGATCTATGTCTGGAGTTCCCCATGACACTGTCAATTTCTGAAATACATGAAGATCCAGTTTCCACTCGTGGGGATCCATGATTTGTCTGCTTAATACATCTGCTAGGAGTTCTGTGCTCCTGGCAGAAACCTTGCCTGAAGAGTTAGTTGCAGGCTTAACGCAGTCTCCCATAAAATCATTGCTTGCCTGCATAGAGGATAAGAATGTGTTCCCCTTGCTTGTTGATGTACCACATGACAGTTGTGTTGTCTGTTAGAATCAACACCTGCCCTGGAAGAAGTAACTCCTTGAACGCCATCAATGCAAACTGGACTGCTAACATCTCCTTCATGTTGATATGTAGATGCTGTAGTCTGGCAGGCCACTTGTCTTGTATCCACTTTCCCTTTAGATGAGCTCCCCAAGCAGTGTCCGAGGCATCTGTCGTTAAAATCTGACTCGCCTCTGGCCGGGTCACAGAGAGTCCCTTGTTTAGGTGACATTCCTGAGCCCACCACAAGAATTCCTTTTGAAGGCAAGGTATTATGTGAATGACAGTGTCGAAATCTTGGCAGTGCTGTGTCCATACATTTTTGAGATACCATTGCAGCTTCCTCATATGCAGTTTGGCATTGGGAAGCACCAGAATACAAGATGCCATGAACCCTAATGCTTGAAGGACTGTCCTTGCAGTCAGCACGGACTGATGAGATAGTTGATGGAAGTAAAGTGACAGACTCTTTTGTTTGTCCGGGGTTAAAAAGGCCATCTGGGCTGCTGTATTCAGTCTCACACCCAGAAAGCACATGTCTTGAGAGGGTACTAGACTGGACTTTATTTCGTTCACAGAATACCCTAGGCATCTTAGCACTGCTATGACAAATTCCAGATGCTGTAGAAGGTCTTCCTTTTCTTGAGCCAGAATCAGGCAGTCGTCCAAGTAAGGATAGATTTGAATGCCTTGAAGCCTGAAGTAAGCTATCACTGGAGCCAGAACCTTTGTGAATACTCTGGGCGCAGTAGATAAGCCAAAGGGCAATGCAGAGAACTGATAATGAAAATCTCCAGTTCAAACCGCAGATACTTTCTGCAACTTAGCCTTATAGGCACATGAAGGTAAGCTTCCTTGAGATCCAAAGTTACCATCCAGTGATCCTTGCCCAGGAGAGGTAACAGTTGCTGTAACGTCAACATCTTGAACTTGGGAATGTCCAGATAAGTGTTGAGGATAGATAAATCCAAAATTGGTCTCCACGTGTTCCCCTTCTTTGGTACTAGGAACAGGCGAGAATAAAATCCAAGCCCCTTTCTGATACAGGGACTGGCTGAATGGCCCCTATCTGGAGTAACTGAGAAACTTGCTTGTGAGCCTCTTTTCTTTGTGGAGGAGGAACATCTGGCATGCCTTTGAAAGGGGCATTGTGTGGAAATAAAATCTGTAACCGTGATGAATGATATCCAGCACCCATCTGTCTTGAGTGATTAAATCCCAATTTTCTTTGAAAAGAGACAATCTTCCTCCCAAAGGAGCTGCCAGGCGAGAATCCACTGGCAGCTGAAAAGGCAGGTCATTGGTTCTGCTTACGAAAGGACTGACCCCTGCCCTCACCAGAAGTCTGAGCAGGTGAACTGTCTGATCTAGGCCTAAACGAACCTTGAGCCCTGCCCCTACCACGTCTAGACCTACCCCTAGACTGGGAACCATAAGCAGGATATGTCCACCCCTTAGCAGGCCAATTTCTACTAAACTTGGAGGCTGCACCTGCAAAAATCTTTAACAGTCTGCATAGACTTAGCTTTGTCCTCCATTTTCTTTAAAACTGCTTCCACAGGCGGTCCAAACAACACATCAGACTGTAAAGGAGCATCCAGAATCCTGGTCTTCACATGCTCAGCTAAATTCTGATCCTTCAACCAGGCATGTCTGCGAAGAACAGAACTAGTAGCAGCCACCCTCGAGGAGGCCTGAACAGCATCAAAACCACACTGCAAAGAATGCTTACCCACTTGTTCAGACACATGAACCAAATCCAGCAATTCTTTACACTCAATACCTTCCGCCAAAGCATCCACCTTAGATTTCAATTGTGAAAGGAGATAATTCTGATATTTCAGCATATGAAACTGACAATTCAACGCCCTCATGGCTAGAGTGGAAGAAGTATATACCTTCTTACCCCACCTATCCAAAGCCCTTGCCTCTTTATCAGAGGGTACAGGATTTTTAACCACAGAAGCTTTAACACCTTTAGGCCCCTGAGAAACAGTTTCTGGGTCCGCCCTGGGACTCTTAAACAAATACTTATGAGCTTGGGCACCCTATAATACCTATCAGGCTTAACAGGAGCAGGAGGCAAGGAGTCAGGGTTCAGGGAAGCCTCTGCAAAACATCCTCCACCACATTCAACACAGGAGGAATAGCTAAGGGCCTATGCTGGGGTAAAACAAGAATTCCCTAAGCCTTTTCCTGGAATCAGAGTAATCCTGGCCTTCCCATTTAAAGTGCTCCCTCATGGAGTGAAGAGTCTCTGAAAATGAAAAATCCTCAGGAGGAGAAGCTGTAGGAGTGGAATCATCCACATCAGAATCAGAATAAGCAGGAAACTCTTGCAAGTCTTCCACAGAAGACTCTGAAGCCTGTGAACACTGTTCAAAACTATCAAACTCCTGTTCCACCCTAGGCCTCTTATCAGGCGGGGACATAGAACCTCTAATCAGAGTAATCAAATCTTCTGCCATTTTAAGCATATGTTTCTTAGGCACAGAGCCCGAAATGCTAGGAGAAGCCCCCACAGAAGCTGAACTTGGCCTACCTCTAAAAGAAGCTTTGGCAACAGAAGGAGAGGCCCTAACTACCTTGGGAAGAGAGGGAAGAACAGTTACCTGAGAAGCCCCTCAGCCTGGCCTACCTCCTGAGAGGGCACATCCTGTAACAGTAAAGTATCTGCCTGAGACTCCATAGAGACTCCTGGCAAAACCTCTGGCTCCCCTGAGCCTTCTAAAGAACCGTCGTCCGGGACTGCCGGTTCCTCACCCCTAGGTTTCACTGTTTTGTCCTTGCGCTTCTTGGATGAAGCGGGCGTCGGAGCATCCGACGGCATATTATAATTGCAACGCTTCCCAAACACTAACCTAGCACAATCAAGCCTCCTCTTAATAGTGCGCTTGTTAAATCTAGCACAAGAGCGGCAACCAACAACGTCGTGCTCAGGCCCTAAACAAGGTATACACAATGTATGATAATCCCTATGCGGTATCTGCTTCCCACAAGAAATACAGTTATTCACTTTTTCTGACATCCGGTTAAATACTGAGGCAAGAAAAAACAAAAATGTTCCCCAACGGGGTTACTTAGCCAACTCTGTTTCGGTCTGAAACTCCGGTTTCGGAAAATCTCAGAACGCCAACCTGCACTCGCAAAATTGCTTCTGCATCGGACCATGCGGCAAAAAAGACTGAGGAAATGACGTCGGTCATGCGCATTAGTACCCTGACGTACTGACGTCAGTCTAAGGCGCCATGACCGACGTCAGCCTTATACTCTGGTATTCGGGCCGACTGGGACGCGGACTATACCCAATAGTCAGGACTGCAGCAAGGGAAGACGAAGAACATCACTAACAGTCTATCTAGAGAAAAAACTTAGACCTTTAGTTACTGAAGTTAGCTCCATTCTTAAGGATACATATCAGCTACTGGATTGTTTAGACAGTTTCACCAATGGCCTTACTGAAGAATGCATATTGGTCACATTAGACGTGAAGAACTTGTTTACTTCAATACCTAACACTTTTGGCCTGGAAGCCTTGAGATCCACTATAAATAGTAGCCACAAATTTACGACTAGTGAAGAGGCTCTATTATGTGCAATCTTAGAGTTAGTATTAACCAACAATGTTTTCATGTTTAAGGATAAGACATATTTACAGCAGTGGGGGGTAAGCTATGGGAACCCCCTGCGCAAACACCTATGCTAATTTGGTGATGTATTACTGGGAAAAGACTCATCTCTTTAATAATGAGAACTTCAAGAAGATAAGCCTCTACAAAAGATTTGTAGATGATGTACTGCTATTTTGGAATGGCACCTTAGATGAGCTTCACACTTTTATTCAGTACTTAAATAGACTACCATGTTCTTAAAATTTACCGTCAACCATTCACACCATAGCATAGATTTCTTAGACATTACAATCACCACAGATAAACGACATGCTATTAATACTACCATTTTTAGAAAAGAATGCTGGAAAAATACATTACTTCACTACAATAGTATGCACCCTAGATCGTTTTTGACAACATAGTGAGAAGTCAGTTTACTAGGGTTAAGAAATTATGTAAAACAGAGAATGAATTACATACACAAGCTGAATTTTTGGAAAACTGTTTTATCAGCAGAGGATACGATCCAGAAAAGATACGTTGTATCAAAGATAAATACATCCCTATGGAAGTTATGAAGAGATCAGATACTAACACTGCCAAACATTATACATATACTAAGAAAGTCTTTGATAAATCAAAAGTGAAAATTAACATTAGATACACCAGCGACAACAAACATACTAGAAACATTATAACCAGAAATTGGCATTCTCATGACTGATGTAGAGATAGCAGATTTAGTAGGCTCTACACCTTCATTCATCTATCGGAACAGTAAGAACCTAAGTAGGCTGTTGTGTGTTGAACAGCTAAGTGAAACAATGAGAGAGTTAGATCTATTATAGACAAGAAATTAGGCACATTTCCTTGTGCTAAATGTAATATGTGTACTATGATTACCACTAGTCAACTTTTTGAACATCCTACACTAGCTTTTAAATTTGAACCTCACTTTTTTGCAACTTGTGAAGATAGGAATTTGATATACTTGGCAGATTGCCAAGCCTGCAGAGCTTTTTATGTAGGTATGACTACTAGAACTTTGAAAGAGAGAATACAAGAACATGTTTATGATAAAGAAATGTGAGATAAAGAATGCACTAGCAAAACATGTCATGAATAACTCAGGACATACTTTTGTTTTTAGAGTTTTACAAGCTATCACACCTAGCAAAAGATTGGGAGACACATTCAATGATTTGGAGAACAAGGAGCTATGCTGGATTCTCAGAATGAAGGCCCAGTATCCTCCAGGTCTGAATCAGTATGTGAGCATAAGAGCTCCTTTGAAAGGACGAAGTGTCAAATGAATATATTACACAAGTTAAACCTGAGATGTTTCTCATGTCAGACTCCAAACCAGTTACAAGTGGTGTCCCACAAGGCTCAGTCCTGGGACCTCTCTTGTTTGGTATATATTTCTCGGAGGTACAGGCCAACACGGAAGGACTGTGGCTGACCAAGTTCGCAGATGACTGCAAACTGGGTGCCATAATAGACTCTCCAGCCGACACAAGCATCCTCCAAAAGGTCCTCATAGAAACAGACAACTGGTGCCAGAGCCATGGCCTCAAGCTAAACGCCAAAAAGTGTATAGTCATCCCCTTTGGCAAAAACATTGCCCACAAATTACCACATAGGTGGTAATCCATTAAGTACAGAAGAAGTAATTGGGGACCCAAGTTGATAGCAATCTCTCATTTGACAACCACGTGGCCAAAGAGGTTAGAAAAACATTTCATATAGCCCACCTAATCATGAAGGGATTCACATCTAGATTAGGGGAGGTCATCGTGCCTCTTTACTCATCCCTCATCAGGCCCATAATACGAGTACAATGCCCCTTTTGGGATGTACCTTACCAAACACCTGCAGCAACTGGAAAGACCCCAAAAGTACCTCACCAAGAGGATCAAAGGGCTCAAACAGATGCCATATGCTGCCCGGTTAAAGAAACTCCAGCTCTACTCAGTGGCATACCGCCTGCTCAGAGGTGACCTGTGCCTGACGATAAGGCCATGTCCAACCCGAATTAAGGGACATGCTGCACCTCAAAAATCCAAATCCCATCGAGCTACATTTCGAGAGACTTGAACCTCAGCACTGAAATAAATAGGACATGCTGGAGGGACAGATTCATAACCCAGAGGCTCCCTTCACTATGGAATAAAATCCCAGTCCAGGTTAGGCAGAGTCCCTCATTGACTCTCTTCAAGAGGAATCTTGATGAGTGGATGGGAGATCATAGGTTTACCCCGGGTATCACTTCTGTGTCACTGTTACCTCGAAAAAGGGCATAGCAAAATTAATTTAAAATGGGTGGCGAAAGCCAAACATACTCTGGCTAGGCTTATAAATGCCCTAGGGCAGATAGCCTAGTATGAACCTATGAACATCAGAGTTCCAGGAGTTAACACGTTCTTTAGCTAAGAATATACTTTCAGTTCTTTATGCAGTTGCTAGTAATAGTGTTTGAATTTCATAGAGCCTTTTTTCCTTTTCTTTCAACATCATTATAGGTATCAATATTTTATATTTTATATTACCAATATTATTTTCAAAAATATATTTATAATTATAATATTTATAAGATTTATAGTATAATATTTATAATTGCTATAATATTTATAATATCTATATTATATACGTATTTAATAGTTTTTTATAGATTGATACTGGTCTTATAGTTGATATGATAAAAAGGATTAGCAATAAAATATAATTTATATCTGCATTTTTTGCACAGTACACATAAGCACGTCTTATTAACTAAGAAGTTCGTGTCTCATATTATTGTCCATTCTGACCGATAACTATATAATTATATTTTTTCACATATATCTTTTCACATATATTTATAATTCATTTAGCAGATTCATGCAGGTAGAATTTGTTCAACAGAATCATGTAGGTAGACATTGAGGCAGGAAAGATAGTTTTTTATAAAATAGGTTTCTATACAATATATTTTTAATCATTCTGAATTTATTTACGCCACTTTTCACTTAAGATTATTTGTTTTACTCAGGTCTTTGACTTATTTTAGAGGCGAAATAACTACTTAATTTAGTGGTTAGATTAATAATTATGGCAAGGGCAGTATGCAATGAATAAATTTACAAGATCTTTTATGACGCTTCAGATATAGGTATTCCCAGGGGTTATGAAGAACCTCAAAAGTGTTTTAAAATTGTCTTAAAATGTTTTTAATACATTCTGAATAATGTTTGAAAAGTATATAATTACCGTTTTTAAAAAATGTTTTGTATACTAAAATTAGTTCTTTCACTCATTAATAGGATATTGGTTTTACAGCTTGATTAGTTAATTGTTTTTTTACTAAGAACTTTTTAGTATATATATATATATATATATATATATATATATATATATATATATATACATATATACATACACACACACACACACACACACACACACACACACACGACACCTACGAAATGTAGTTTTTTTGGATCTAAAGAAGCGTCCTATGTACGCAAAAGCGCTTGTCCTTGATCATTAAAATATTTCCATTTATCGTGGTTGTCTGTTTCCAGTGTTTCTACATTCAATTTTGCATCTTGTTCCTTTTGGAGCAGACCTTCAGGAATCAGCGTCACTGTGTTTTTACCTAACACTCCTCATGACCTCAAAGGCGCCCCTATCAGGCAGGGGAGAGGGACCCAGCTCCGAAGAGATGAGAGCTCCTCCCGGCACTGAGAGGGACGGCTCAGAGGCAGACGTCTGGGCCGAATTCACCTGCACCAAGGCTCCGAGAGGGAGAACTGGGTCGGACAAGGGTCCGATGCCACTCTGAACCGACGAGGGAGTCTCTGCGCCTGGATCCCTCCAAGGACGGAGCCAATGAAGGGATTGGAGCCGAAGGAACCGATAAGGGTGGGATCGGTTCCGATGCCCCAACGGTACTAACCCAGATGACCTCCGGCTCAGAGTTCAAAGGAATAGTTGGAGGAGGAACTGGAACAGGTGTTGGGTTAGCCGCTATCTGCGGAGACGGGCTATGCAATAAGTGGGCCAGCGTCTGCGACTTCAAAAGCCTACTGACTACCCTCTCGAGGTCGTGGTCCGACAACCTGGAAGACTTAGAAGAGTGAGACCTATGGCTCCACTCCGACAACAAGGGAGACTTCGGAGCCAACCTGACCGACTCCAATGAAGGAGATCGGGAACGCTTCCGGCTTGCAGACGGCACCGACACCAAAGTCGGAGCCGACCGAGGCCTCAATGTTTCTGTTCCAGCCGGAACAGACGAGGCAGAAGGAGGTCCGCTCGGCGCCGGCTCCAGACATGGAGCCGATGTTTTGGCGGGCTTAGAAGGTTTTCCGGACAGAGGCTTGGTCGGAGAACCTTCAGGCTTTAACAAGCCCCAAAGGATGAGCTTATTTCTGCGTTCCTGCAGGACTCTAGGGCTAAAAGCATGGCAGATGAAACACTAGTCCTGCAGGTGCAGTGGGCCCAAACAATAAACAAGAAGTGTGACCGTCTGTCAGAGATCTTCTGACAGCACGAGTCACACTTCTTGAATCTTGAAACCTTGGTATCCTTGGACATACCACAGGACCGGGACAGAGAGTCTAGAGAAGTACAGAAACACATGCACAACACTTGAAAAGACACACTCAACAGATAATATAACTATACTATAGCAGGGAAAAAAATCTATCAAAAACTAACTGTAAATATAAAAAATTTTAAATACGACCTGGAGCTACGCAACCTCATAGCTGAAGCGGCAAACGAGAACTGGGTATATGATGCCTAGCATTATGGGACATAGTATAGCCTCGAGCCGATGAAAAATAGCTCTCGAGCTTTAGTAATACGCAGAGTTGGAGCCAAGGTTTGGCTCCGAACTCATCCAGCAAGAATGAAGGCGAGATTGACAACTTAACATCAGACTTCCCATACATGTCAAACACAGCACTTCACTGGCCCTCTTCAAAAGAGATCTTGACGAGTGGATGGGAAATAGAAAATTCACCCCGGGGATCACTCCAGTGGCTCTACTCGACAGAGGCACTGGGAACCAAGGTCGGGTGGCATGATGCCAGGTTAATCCTACGGGCTAGGCTTACAAAGGCTCCAGGGCCATTAGCCTAGTACACACCTACGAACATGAAATTCCAGACTAAGCTTTCCTTTCAAAGGATGCATGCCAGTAACTGTGCAGGTTCCTTAACTGACTTCGTACCCAATTACTTCATTAAATGCATCACTTTTACAACTAGTTTCATAATAAATTAAAAAACTCCATATTTCCAAGAAAAAAAAAAAGCTTCAATAAATTTAGAACAAAATCTACACTTACCAAGAGGGCCTTTCTGGGAAGCCTTTGCTTTCATTTCCTGCATTTTCTTTTGCTCCTCTTTTTGCTTCGCCTTAAAGGCACTATCTTCCTGTGAAAGAAAAATTTAAAATGTATAAATTCATCGAACACAGCAGCCCCTTAATTTTTTTGAACTTACCAGAGTTATTTAGTTCAAGCGAATTTGTTTGAACAGAACCAAGTCCAAAGCAGTGTTAAACAACTTCAGGACTGCAGACATGCTTAGATGCATCTCAGAATTCTACTAATCATTCATAAACAATTCTATAATAAAGAGCTCAAGTTAAACTGATTGGATACAAATGTGGGAATTATGAAATTGTACATAAAGGGAGTTACTACACCCTTTCTTTTGTGACAACAGACATCCTGTAGATGGAATATACACACAATTCCAGTACCAAATAAGTGTGTATGCACACAGATATGGACTGAAAAATCTTAAGGACCGGATATTCTGCATTAGAGAACCCCACCCTGACATTTACTGGAGATAAAGTACTCCCTTTAGAGGGTCTCGTGTTACATATTTTAGGGATACTGTGCATATTTACTTGTATATGGCCACATATATGCATAAACATTACACACGCATTCCCCATATAGACAGGTCACGCTCAAATCTGGCACTACACACGAATATATACACACACACACACACACAGTGTGTATTACATATACACACACATGTACACATATACACACACATGTACACATATACACACACATGTACACATATACACACACATGTACACATATACACACACATGTACACACACATGCCTGTCGGGAGCAAGAATCCGCCACGTAACGCAAGCACTCAGGTCTCTCAACAGCAGGTACAAGTACGACTCAGTCATTCTCCACACTGGTGTCAACGACCTGAGACGTACCCCCCTGGACTACATGAAGAGAGACACTGAGGAGCTCTCTGATTATGTAGCCCAAGCAGGTATGACCCTGACCTTGAGCAGTATCCTACCTTCACCTAGAATGATGCCACAATACAGGGATAAGATGATCAGCTTTAATAATTGGCTTAAATTCTGGTGTCAAAGGGGATCCAATGTCTGTCTGCCTGGGATGACATGCTGGACAAGCCACGCTGCTTCGCAAGGGACGGCTTGCACCTGTCACCCCTGGGCTTCCGGATATTGGCAAAGGCTCTTGCCACCCCCATAGTGCCTTTTTTAGGCAAGGCTCAAATTCTAAACCTACCACCCTAGAACACAAAAAAGGAAAAAAACTAAGGGTAATGCTGCTCAATGCCAGAAGTCTCAATCTCAAGATGCACGCACTCGAGGCCCTTCTCAGTATGGAGAACATAGATGTCTGTGCTGCGACAGAAACCTGGTTCAAGGCTCCTGAGAGCACCCCAGCACTATCAGGTTTCACCTCATATCATGCGTTCCGGCCCCAAAATCCGGACAACACCAAAAAGGACGGGTGTCCATATTCATAAGGACACCCACACCTCAAGGTTGGTGGCAACGCACGATGCATCGGAGACCATCCAGGTGCAATTAACCATAGGCAAGACTGCTCTGCAATTTGTAGCATGTTACAGGCCACCCTCTCAAACCCAGGAACCTCACATGGCCTTCCTGAAAACACTGGAGGGGATAAATGTATCTCCAAACACCATCATATTAGGTGACTTCAACTACCCTAATATAGACTGGGAACACTACTCAAGCCCAAACTCTCTAGCCCAAAGGTTCCTGGAGTTCATAAACTCAAATGCCATGGAACAACTAGTCACCATCCCCACAAGAGGAGAAAACATACTTGATCTCATCATCACAAACATGGGATCACAATGTTCAACACCGGAAGTATACCCCTCACTGGTGAGATCAGATCATAAACTAATCTCGCTGGAGGTCCTCATCCCACCCCCACCTGAAATGAGAGACCACAGTGAAAATCTTCTCAAAAGCAGACTTCACACTTCTAAAAACTAGTGTGGTCTCCTTTAAGGCCCCTGAGCAAGTGGTAAACATTACTCAAACCGCTGAATCACTTACAAATGCCTTCTACCAGCACCTACAGGACTGCATGGATCAGGCAATCCCAAACAAAACTAAGACTCTTTGTACCAAAGGCAAGCATCCAGTCTGGTGGACCCCAGCCATAAACAAGCTCTACAAAAAAAGGAGGAAGCTACTACAAGATAGAGCAAAATCCTTGAAAGGTAAGACACCTTTGATCATTAGAAGTAAAAAACTAAGAGCTCTCATAAAATCATCCAAGGCTAACTTTGAGAGAAAAATCGCCAAGGACACAAAAGACAATCATAAGGCCTTTAGCTATGTTAGAAACCTAGGAGGAAACTCCCAGATATGCTCAGAATTAGTCCAAAATTATGTGAAGATTACTGAACCTACACACATTGCCAACATACTGGCTGACAAGTTCAGTGCA
>NC_056739.1:1473547740-1473562740 GCF_019279795.1 Protopterus annectens
ACCCCTTTTAAATAAAAAAATAAATTTTTTAAAATTATATATATATATATATATACATATATATATATATATATATATATATATATATATATACACATATATATATATATACATATACATACATACACATATATATATATATGCACACACACACACACACATTGTGCATTCAATATATGTGTATGTATATACATGCACACGCATGTATATATACACATTACAAGCAGTGTATAAATATTGCATGTGCGTTACAAGTACATATGTATACATACAATATACATATTTACAGACATTTTTATATACATATTTTAATATATATATATATATATATATATATATATATATATATATATATATATATATAAATAAATATATTATACAAGATATACACAATATATATAATAAATAAAGCCGCGGTGGTACAGCGGTAGCGTTGCCTCACAGCAAGAGGTTCTCATGTTCGATTCTTGGCTGGAGTACCTTCTGTGTGGAGTCTGCATGTCCTCCCCGCGGTTGAGTGGCCTCCGAAAGACATACGGGAATGGGCGTGCCTTCACTGAAGGTTGGGCGTCTGGCTGGCAACTCTGTACCATAAAAATCAACTGCCAATCATTAGCAGACCTGAGTTCCGCTGTGGCGACCCCTAACCGGGAAAAGGCGAAAAGACAAGACAAACAATATACAATATTATATTACACCCATACACTACACACCCACAAAGTTAGGTATTCACTATATATACACTCAACAGAGCTGGTAAAACATGTCCAGCCTCACTTAAGAACAAAAAGTTGTAGGCCTTAGGACAGCTCGGGAGCCAAAATGAAGCTCTCAAGCTGCCACAGCCCTTCCCCATCCCATAACCTCAGTGCCTAGCCTCTCCAGATTAGAGGAGTCACAAGGATAGTCAAGACAAAAGAAATTATGGTTCCAAACCTACTATGCAATAGGCAGGAGGAGCATGGGTATGTTACAGTGTATGCAGCTACTCTAGCAGATGCATCACTACAGTAATGTATACAAATTCCTGAGATATGTCCTTCAGTAACCAGAGAGTTCCAGCTTAAATTCTCCTGGGTGATACTCCACATGATGAATTTTGATACCGCACCCGATGTCTTATATGTTGCAAATATACTGAAGGCAAACCACAAATATAAAGGCACAAATTACAGCTACAGGGAAGATTAAGCCATTCCAAAAGCTCATTCTCCCACAGCATTTGGAACAAGATGCTTACTGTACTTCAGCTAGATAGTTTACCGTTTAAAACTGGACTTCTGAAGCTTTTTACTTTTAACCTGAGACTGCAACAATGTGCGTTTGTACATTAATACAGTGTTAAATCAGAAAAACGCTCTCCTAAAACACAAGAGAATGACTATACTGAAGGTAAGACTCTGTAGTAAAACTTACTACGAAAGGGTTAGTGCAGAGTATTTATTCTGTGAATAGAAGTCATGGTGGTTTCAATGGCAAAAACTGCAGAAATTCCTTCTAGAGAAGCCAGAGAGTCAACCAAGAAAGGCTCTGCAGCATAACTAACATCTAAAAGGTAGTGAATGGCAGAGCAGACCACAAACCCATTAAATAGAAAATCCACACTGGACCAAGACAGGTGAAAACCTACTAGCCTTACACAAAGTCAGTATTTTTTCATGTGAATAACCCCCCACTAAAAAAAAAATAAATAAATAAAAATATCTCCATTCAATTTCAGTAATAACAGTAATGCAACATATAAAAAACACTTCAACAGTATATTAAAAAACATACACTATGTATACTAGAAGTCACTACATCAGGAAACAAAGAAATTCTTATTTGAAAGATGAGAGAGAATAAGGGGCATATAGTTTATAAAGAGAGGCAGAAATTCAATCACTTGTAGATAGGTATACTAGGGAAAGTATTTAGGTGTATAGACAGGAAAGGAGATAACCTGCTTATATTGCAAGCTTTGCTTAATAGATTTTACACTGACCTGCTAAGACAAACCTATATCTTTAAATTCTTGAGAATTGCATCTAATAGATTTCCCCAATATTTGACTAATTTGTGAGATGATCTACATTTAATAGCTAGTTTGCTAAAGTCTTCCCATGTGATTGGAGCAGTCTTTTTTGTGATGCAACATTTGATAAGGGCACAAATTGTGATAAGGATTTTTTTTTTTTTTTTTTTTTTTTTTTTTTTAACATTTTTAGAAGTTCATTTGTGTTGGCATGCAATATAGCAGTCTCCCACCTTCTTTAATCTAGCTCTTAAAGAGCACCATAGGTTGTGTACCTTGCTACAATTCCACATAACATGGAGAATATCAACTGTTTGGTTTGGGCAGTGTGGGCATATGGGTGAAAATTTGGGAGTGAACTGGCTTAGTTTATTTTACCCCATCAAAACTATTATAATTTGTGTGTATAGCAGCCTCTTAAATAAACTTTACCGTATTTTCAATGGCCAATCTTTTGCTTTCTTCAGTAATTGTTTTTTCCCTTGCCAATAAGTTGAGAATTCTGGTATTTTATGCTTGTCACAAGTTTAAAAACTAAGTTAATGTCCTGCAGGTCAACATTAGTGTGTGAAAATTTACCATTTATAAGATAATGGATTTGGCCAAGAATTATAGTAAATGTCTTGGGGAGGTCTAGTTTCAATCTTAGTTTTAGTATATTGGATTCTTTCCATCTGAAATTTTCCCATATTGTAAGATCTTTTATCTGGGGGTAGTTTGTTAGATTTAGGGGTTTATTTATTAGTAGGTTAAGATTTAGGTGGAGCGGTTGTATAAAGGCAAGAGCACTGAATAGTTGTATTGTTAGGATCATATGCTTAATTACTGGGTGTAAGTTTTGTGAAAACTTGATTTAGGTTTAAAAGGGAAGAGATTTGGCGTTATATCCAAGGGATTTAAGTTGTTCAAAACCAGATTTTTGTCCACTGAGGTGTCCAGGTATTAACGTATGGGACATGGTTTATTATCTCTATTAGTCTGTAAGCAGTAATTATACTATAAAAAGTTTGAAGTCCGGCAAACCCAACCCCCCTTTATCCTTGGCAAGTACAAGTTTATCATTTAATTCTAGTAGATTTGGGATACCATAAGAATCTTGATATAGCTTATTCTATATCCAGAAAGAATTTTTGGAGAATATTTGAGAATGTGGCATTTAATTGAAAGAGTATTCTTGGTAATAGATTCATCTTGACGACACTAGCTTTTGAAAGTAGAGACATAATATTCTTCCATCTATCACTTTCAATGTTAATCCATGTGCGTAGTAAGTTATTCTTTAGGATTTCCTTGAAGTCGGGGGTAAACAGTATTCCTAGGTATTTTATCTGGTGGTTAATCTTGCTTTCACTCTTGGGAAATAAGAAGTTATGTACTCACCATAACGTTCCATCTGAGTAGGTGACTTCATTTGTCTGCAACCTTTGGGTCTTGGATCCGAGCCGGCAACTTATTTTACAGCTTATGGATCAGAGCTCCTAGCTCCTCTCCTTACCTATAATCCCCTGCCAACCCTGACTGACCTCAGATCAAGTTTGCCCTTATACCAAAATTCAGACCAAAAGCGTCCCCACAAGGGACCAAGAAAGAACATTCAAGAATTAACTTCTGAAGGCCAGGGGGAAGGGGGGGGGGGATGGTTGCAGACAAATGAAGTCACCTACTCAGATGGAACGTTATGGTGAGTACATAACTTCTTAATCTGAAGTAGGGACTTCATTTGTCAGCAACCTTTGGGACAGAGTCCCCAGCTACCTGAATCTTGGGCGGCCAACATGGAAGGATGTTCCGGAGGACTGCGGAGCCAAAGGATGCTCTCCCTCTGGAAATAACGTCCAGCTTATAAATGGTTGATAAAGGTATGAGATGAGGCCCAAGTGGCTGCAGAGCAAATATCATCTAAAGACCCAAGTGGCTGCAGAGCAAATATCATCTAAAGATACTCTAGATCTAAAGGCGGCAGAAGTAGATATGGAGCGAGTAGAATGAGCCCATACTCCCTGAGGTGCGGGCCTCCCAGAAGTTTCATAGGCCAGAAGAATACACTGAAATCCATCGTGATAAGGTGACCTTACAAATAGCTTTACCCAAATTGAATTTGGCAAAGGAAATGAACTGATCGGATTGTCTGTGACCAGCAGTCCTATGAATGTAGGAAGCGCAGTTGTCTGTGCACGTCTAAGGAATGCAGCTTGTATTCTCCTTTATTCTGGTACTTGGGGAAGAAAACTGGCAGGTTAATGGACTGACTGATATTGGTTTCTGAAGCCACCTTAAGAAGACAGAAGGGACTGGTCCTGAGGTACACTCGATCCTGATGAAAAATCAAGTAGAGAGGTTTCGCACAAAGGACCTGAAGTTCGGAAACTCTTCTCGCTGAAGTGATGATGACAAGGAACGCCGTTTTCCAGGAAAGATATTTAAGTTTGGAAGGGAGGGGCAGTCAAGGCTTTAAGGACTAGTGATAGATCCCAAGGGGGTACAGCTTCCTTGATGGGAGGCCTGAGCAGGAAAGCACCGTTGAGGAAGGTTTTACATAATTTCGTTGCCAAAAGACCCGTCTCATGTCCCACATGGTAATGAGAAATGGCTGCCAATTGAACCTTGACCGTAGAACAGCTAGCCCCCCGTTGAAAAAGTCCGGTGAGGAAATCCAAGACTGACTAACGAAGCCATGAAGGGAATCTATGTTATGGTGTTCCGCCCAGATGGAAAAACGCTTCCATTTACTGCGATAGACTTTTCTAGTGGAAGGTTTATGTGCTGCCACCAAGATGGCTTTAACTGGTGAAGAGATGCCAGGAGTCCTGACCAAGAGTGGAACTGGAGCAGCCAAGCTGTCAGCTTCAGGTTGTCCAGATTTGGGGTCGGTAGACCTAAGGGATGGGATATTAGATCCGGAATGGGATCCAGAATCCAAGGAGGATTCAGACGAGACCAAAGGTAAGGGAACCAAGTCTGACGAGGCCAGAATGGGGCAATGAGGATCATTCTGCTCCCCAACCAAGAGGCTTTCTGTATAAGTTTTAGCATCAGGGGTAGAGGAGGATAGGCATAACGTAGACCGGGAGACCAAGCATGCACTAGAGCATCTCTCGGGGTTTCCCCGAGGGGGGGAAATCAGAGCGAAGAAGCTGGAGCATTTCGTATTTGAGGGAGTGGCAAAGAGATTGCAGCAGGGTTGCCCCCATTCGGCAAAAATCCACTTCGCTACCTGGGAATTGAGAGACCAGGGGAAAGAACAGTGCGGCTGAGCTTGTCCGCCAGAATGTTGGACCGCCCTGGAATGTGCATTGCGATAAGGAAGCGGTTGGTGGAGATCGCCAATTCCCACACCCATGGCCTCTCAGAGAGGGTAGGACCTGGCTCCCCCCTGTTTGTTGATGTACCAGACAACTGACATGCTGTCAGTCTATCCCAATAGTTCCTACGGGGAGAAGGTTCTGAAGTGCTTGCAATGCCAACAGCACCGCCCTCACCTCCAGAACACCGATATGCAAGGAGGTCTCTGCGTCATTCCACGTGCCTTGGACCGTTCTGCCTGAGCAATGCCCCCCCACCCGAGGCAAGAGGCGTCCGTGGTCACCGTGGTGAGGGGAGGCTGCGTGCAGAAGGGTCGTCCCGTATGGAGGTCCGGGGACTGGAGCCACCATAAGAGGGCCCTCCTGAGTGAGACAGGGTGACTGAGGGGAAGAAACTGAAAGGACCATTGGACTAAAAGGGTCCACTGTAGCACCCTCATATTCAGACGAGCGCATGGAAAAAAAGAGTTATTGCTGCCACCATGGAGCCTAGCGCCCTCAAGACCAATTCCGCCGGTGGAGCTTCTGATTGGAGGATGGCCCACACATGAAGCCTCAGGTTTTGAAGTCGCTCCGAAGTGAGGAATGCTCACAGACTTCTCGTATCTAGTTTGGCCCCTATGAACTCTATCACTTGTGTAGGAGCAAGAGAGGATTTGTCCATGTTGATCGTAATGCCTAGTTGGGGAGCTAGCCGGAGAAAGTAATTTCTGGCCGTACAGAGTAGATGCCTTGTTAGGGAGGACAGGAGCCAGTCGTCCAGGTACGGGAAGACCTGCATTCCCTGGAGTCTCAGGTGGGCCGCTATCACTGCTAACACTTTGGTAAACACCCTGGGGGTTGTGGTGAGACCAAAGGGAAGGACCCTGAACTGATAGTGACTGGCTCCCACCCGGAAGCAGAGGAACCTCCTGGATAGTCTGTCCATTAAAATGTGGTAGTATGCAGACTTGAGGTTTATTGAGCACATCCAGTCGCTCTCCCGCAAGAGGGGGAGAATGGATTGAAGGGTGACCATCCGGAATTTTTTTTTGGTTACTGACAGGTTTAAGAGTGAAAGGTCGAGAATCGGTCTCAAGTCCCCCGTCTTTGACACCAGAAAGAACCTGGAGTAAAACCCTAATCCGAGCTGGTTGGGGGGGGGGGACGGGCTGGATGGCTTTTTTCTAGCAGCTGCTGAACATCTGCAGCTGTCGCCTCCCTCCGATTGGGTGGTACATCAGGGAGGTTTTAGAGTCTGGGGACATGATGCAGTGGAATTTTGTAACCTCTGGATATGATAAGCACCACCCAGAGATCTAACGTAATGGACTCCCAAGCCGCCAGGTGCTCCGAGAAGCGCCCCCTGATTCCCTCCAGAGTGGAGCAGTCGGGCAACCCCTCAGGGCTGCTGCGTGGGCCAGAGAAGGTTTCTCTGGACCCAAAATTTTTTGGGCCCCCCCCCCCTGCCTCTAGGGCGGCGTCCTCCCTGTCATCTGCCACGGAAGGACAGGTTGTCCGGAGCAGGCTGGGAATGTTGCGATTTCCGGAACCACATCTTCTGTCCCTTTTGGTTCTTGGAGAAGGACCTCTGGGGAGCAGAGAAGCAGACTCAGACGGCAGACAACTTCTTCCCGTCCTTCTCGCTCTGGACAAGTGTCTCGCGAACGGTCTTGCCAAACACGGCAGAACCAAAGGGGGCATTCACAAAGGATGCCTTAAAGGGCTCCGCGAAGTCACAATGTCGGAGCCAGGCCTGACATCTCATGACTAGACCCGCTCCGCTGGCTCCAGCGGCTCCCTCTGTGGCGTGGACAAAAGCCGCATAGAGGTATTTGAAATAGATCTTAAGTGGCCATACGAGTGGAGTACAACTGCTTGTCCTCCGCCGACATGGACTCTGGGGGGAAGCAGCATATTCTTTGATAAGATATCGCTGCATCCTGATGATATGTGCCATGTAGTTCAGGGACCTTACTGAGAAGGTCGCTGAACTAAATACCGGCTTCCCGAGGCGATCCATCGAGCGGGACTCCTCTGTGGATGAACCGAGGGGCTCTCCTGAGCTAATTCCCTCTTAGTGGCTGCCGCCATCAACATGGCATCTACGGGGGGACCCTTGCTCCAATGGGACCAGTCTGCAGAGGGACTCAATTCTATCTGGGCATTTGGGGACTGGCTCCACAGTGTCCTGCTCCTTCCACGCTCTGGTGGTGATAAGGTCCACCAGAGGGTCGGCCGGAGGGGACACCCAAGAGGTAGACTGGCCTGCTTCGAATGCCTCCAGGAACATGGACTCTGAGGAAGCCTTGAGGGCAGACCACACCCCCCTGATCCTGAGCATTTTCCATGAGGTCTCCAAAGGAGACATCCTTGGGGAGCCTTCCCCTTCATCCAAGTCAGTGTCCTAAGTTAAGGACACGGGGGAGTCCACGTGTCTCCTCTTACACTTATGCTTGTGAGGCACTTCCTCGGGGGGACTGTCCAAGGTAGTCTCACTAGCAATATCCTGTTCCAGTGGAACAACCTGGGACATCGAAGCAGGCTGTCCCTGTGGCCGGGTGATGGAAGCCTGACCCAGCAGAGAGGGAGTGCAGGATGGAGCCGATGCAAGGACCAGGGGTCCGGATGCTCTCAAGAGCCCCCTCCACTGCATCGAAGGCAGAGGGGAGCCGCTCTCCCTAGGGTCTGAAAGCAGACTACCACTCGGATCCGATGAAAGAATCGGAACCGGCGCCGAGGCCAACTGATCCGAAGAACCTGTGTGCTCCAACTTGGACGGAGCCGAAGGCACACTGAATCCCTCTGATCCGAAGCTAGGCCCACGGCTCCGAGAGGTCGGATCCGAAGAACCCGACAGACGAGGGCAGGGTCGGATCCGCAGTACCCAGTACTGTCGGTGCCGACCCACCCCTGGCTCCACCACTGCCCGGCTCAGAGCTCTCCGAACCCAGGAAGCGGGTCGGAGAAGGAGCTATCAGGGCAAAAAAGGGTGTCGAGCTCCCCCCCGAAAGGGGGGGGGGCAGAGCACTCCCATCTGCAGCTGGGCCTGGATGAACCTCATCATCCGGTCCAAGTCTGCGTCAGAAAGACTAAGTAGACCTCGACAAAGCCACCGAGGTGGGCCGGGAATGCCGCCTTGATGACCTTGACGGAGATTGGGTCTCCCGGGGAAAAGCAAGGGGATCGGATCCGAGGAGGAGGGGACCTGGAAGCAGTGGAGGGAGAAGCCCGCTTAGCTGGGGGGGGGGGGGCCCGAAGCGGAGGCCTCGGCCTGCCGCTTGTGGTGCTTCTCCCTCCTTTTCTCCCTCCTGGCCTCCCTTTCCTCTGGCGTCTTAGTGGGAGTTTGAGTCCCGGCCGGGGGAAGGGGGGCAGGAGTGGCCACCACCGAGGGCCGAGGAGGTGCCACGGGAGTACCGGAGACTGAATCCGGGGGCAAAAGTCCCGCCAGGATCAGCTTCGACCTCCGCTCTTTCAGTGCCCTGGGGTTGAACGCCGCGCAAATGGAACACCCAGAGGACAGGTGTTCAACCCCAAGGCACCGAACACCAAGTGTGGCCATCCGCCGGTGAAAGCTTATGGCCACACTCGGTGCACTTGGAAAAAATGGATTTTGGGGCCTCAGACATAGAAAAAAATAAAGTAAACTTCACAAACACACCAGGCTCCAAAAAACACAAGCCACACACACACACACACACACACACACACACACACACACACACACACACACACACACACACACACACACACACACTATACGAACCAGCAAGGAGAGGAAATTACACTAAAAATAAACGAAAAGTAAGATAAAGGGATCCTAATCACACACACACACTGCTTAACTGACCAAAAAAATTCTACTTTTACAAGGTTTAAGTTCACTTATCTGACAACTTGCCAGGAGCTCAAAATCCAGCGGTCTCTACTAAGAGCGGCAAACTAGATCGGAGGTCAATCAGGGTTGACAGGGGATTAAGGGTATGGGGAGGAGCTAGGAGCTCGGATCCATAAGCTGTAAAATAAGTTGCCAGCTCGGATCCAAAGTCGAATCCATGACCCAAAAGTTGCTGACATATGAAGTCCCTACTTCAGATGTAATATTGCTTATGGCCTATAAGATTCAAGGGAAATAGATGGAATTTATATGAATTTAATTTATTGTTAGATATTTCGGAGAACTCCACCATCGCTTTGAGTATTTTTGGGAGATCGGTGGTGGGAAGTTGAAAATATATATTTAAGTAGTCACCAAAGGCAGAGTATGCAAGGTTTATATTAAAGATTCTAGGTATGTGATGGAAGTTGTGTGAAACAAACAGGAGCAGGGGTTCTAGATGGAGATTAAAGAGGTATGGGGAAAGAGGGTAACCTTGCCTTGTGCCATTGGATAAGGGTATAGGATTAGTTTTGAACTTATCTGAATAGTGATAGAAGCAGATCTAAAAACCTTAATTATCCTTATAAATTCCTGAGGGAGATGGAGGGAAGTATATTTTTAAAGTCTACTTGCTATAACATGAGCTAGGATCTTAAGGTCAGTATTTATCAGGGCAATTGGTCTATAGTTGGCTGGATCTGTTGGGTCAGAGTTTGGCTTGAGAATTAACAGTTTTGGAGTTGAAATAAAAAAAAGTTATGTACTCACCATAACGTTCCATCTGAGAAGGTATTACTCAATTATTCAGGTAACTAACTACAGGTTAGGGGGATGGGGGGGGGGGTCAGTTGCTGACAAACAAAGTTATCTACTCAGATGGAACGTTATGGTGAGTACATAACTTCTTTATCTGAAGTAGTTAACTTCATCTGATCAGCAACCTGTGGGACAGTCACCAGCTACCACGAAACTTGTATGAGAGGAAACCCAAGGAGCCACCAAGCAAATGTCATCCAAGGAGTACCCTTGACCAAAAGGCAGCAGAGGTAGCCATAGAACGGGTAGAGTGAGCACAAACCCCCATGGGCTCAGGTAGACCAGAACTTTTGTACGAGAGTAAAATGCAGTGAGATATCCACCTAGCTAGAGTCACATTCGTTACTGGTTTACCAAAGATGGCTTAGCAAAGGAAACAAAGAGCTGCTCTGACTTATGCGAGGCAGCTGTTCTGTGCAAATAAAAGCACAAGTGTCTATGCACATCTAATGAATGTAGTCTGTACTCTTCTTTCATAACTACCAGAACAAAGGAAACGGGCAGATTAATGGAATGGTTGATGTTAGCCTCGGAAGCCACTTTAGGTAAAAAGGAGAGATTAATCCCGAGGGATACTCTGTCCTTATGGAAGACAAGATACGGAGGTTTAGTACAAAGGGCCTAAAGCTCAGATACCCTTCTGAGGTAATAGCAATCAAGAAGGCAGTTTCCCAAGACAAATACTTCAAGTCAACCGAAGCAGCAGGCTCGGGGGGGGGGGGGGCAGTAAGAGCCTGGAGGACTAAGGTTAGATCCCACGAAGGAACCGCATTTGACAGGAGGTCTTAAAAGAAAGGTACCTTTCAAGAAGGTCTTACAGATCTTTAGAGGGAAGGGACCAAGATGGTCTCGGATGTGGAAGTGGGAAATGGCCGCCATTTGAACCTTCACAGTTGAAGAATTGGCCCCCTGATGAAAAATGTGGGGTAAGAACTCTCAAGTACTGTTGGAATGGGAGTCGTAAAGGGGTCCAAATTCCTTTGCCCGGCCCAGATAGAAAAAGGTTTCCATTTACTGTTGTAGACTTTCCTGGTAGAAGGCTTATGTGCCACCACCAGGATGGATTTAACTGCGGATGAGATGCAGAGAGTCCTAGCCACTAACGGAACTGGATCAACCAAACGGAAAACTTGAGGTCGTCCAGGTTCAGAGTTTTCAATCTCGAAGGATGAGAAAAATCAGATCCGGAATGGGATCCACGATCCAAGGAGGAGCTATGAGAAGAGACCGCAGGTATGGGAACCATGTTTGCAGTGGCCAGAATGGGGCTATGAGGATAACCTTGCTCCCCAACAGACGAGCTTTCTGCAAGAATTTAGTCATTAACGGGAGAGGAGGATAAGCATAAAGACCGGATGGCCAAGCATGAACTAGAGCATCTCTGGGGGTCTCCCCGGTGGAGGGATTAGAGCAAAAAACTCGCTGCACTTTGCGTTCGAAGGCGATGCAAAGTTGACCCCATTTGAGGAAGATCTGTTTCGCTACTAAGGGGTTCAGAGACCACTCGTAAGGTGAGGATAGTTAGACTCAGCTTGTCCGCTAAAATGCTGAACCGACCTAGAATGTGTGTTGCTAGCAGAAAACGGTTGGTGGATATCACCCACTCCCAAATTCTCATGGCCTCTCTGCAAAGGGGGGTAAGACCTGGTTCCCCCCTGTTTGTTAATGTACCAGACCACTGCCATGTCTGTCTGAATTGCAATAGTCTCTAGAGGAAGAAGGCCATGGAGAGCTTGCAATGCTAGAAGCACTGCCCTCATCTCCAGAACATTGATATGCAGAACGGTCTCAGAGTCCACGTACCTTGGACGGTTCTGCCCATGCAATACCCCCCCCCCCCCCACCCTAGGCAAGAAGGGTCTGTGGTCACCATGGCTTTGGGAAGAGGCATCGAAAAGGGCCGTCCTTCCCAAAGCCCTCCTGCAAACCCTGCTGAGGGGGAATCAAGGAGTACAACGGACATCGAAGGATGGACCACTGCACCTGTAAGGTCCATTGAGGAACCCTTATATTCAAGCGGACTAGGAGTGAAAGGTTGATAGCTGCCGCCATAGACCCTAGTGCCCTCAGGACTAATTCCGCTGGTGGGGCCGGAGACTGCAGAAGGGCTAAGACACGGAGAGTTAGGTTGTGGAATCTTGTCAGATGTCAAGAAGGCCTTGGACTGAAGCGTGTCTATTACGGCCCCTATGAAATCCAGGACCTGAGCAGGCTGAAGGGACGATTTTTTTGTAATTTATAGTAATCCCCAACTGGTGGGCCAAATGCATTAAATAATCCTTGGCTGAGCATAGTAGATGCCTGGTGGGAGCGGCGAGGAGCCAGTCATCCAGGTAAGGAAAGACTGGTATTCCCTGAAGCCTCAGGTGGGCCGCTACAACTGCCATGACCTTGGTGAACACCCTGGGGGCTGTGGTGAGGCCGAAAAGGAGTACCCTGAACTGATGACTGGCCCCCAACCAAAAGCTGAGAAACCTCCTGGGATCACCTGTTCATTAGAATGTGATAGTACGCATCCTTGAGGTCTATGGAGCACATCCAGTCATTCTCCTGCAGAAGGCTGAGAATAGACTGAATAGTGACCATCCGGAATTTCTCCTTTGCAACAGACCGGTTCAATGTAGGCAGGTTGAGAATTGGCCTCAAGTCCCCAGTCTTTTTTGGCAACAAAAAGAACCGGGGGTAACTGCCCGATCCGGACTGGCATGGGGGGGGGGGGCGCTGGATGGCTCTTATCTCTAAAGCTGCCGCCTCCCTCTGATTGGGTGGACATTGGGGAGGCACCCCAACTGAGGGGGAGGGTTCACGAAGGGAATAGAGTAGCCTTTGGATATTATTCGGAGCACCCAGCGATCTGTCATGATGGGCTCCCAATGTGCTAGGTGTTCCGAGAAGCACCCCCCGACTGCCTCCAGAGAGGAGCAGTCTGGCAACCCCTCAAGGTTGCTGCGCGGGTCAGTCAAAGGTTCCCTCTACCTGAAATTTTGCGCCCCCCCCCCCCCGCCTCTGGGCCGGCATTCACCTTGTCCTCCCCTGCCTCTGAATGACGAAGGGTCCAGATCAAAACGGGATTGTTGATATTTCCGGAACCACATCTTTTGTCCCCTCTGGTTCCTGGAAAAGGACCTTTCAGAAGCTGAGAAACTGATTCAGACGGCAGACGTCTTCCCTGCCCTGGAGTAGTGTATCGCGGACGGTCTTGCCAAACAAGGTAGAACAGACAAAGGGAGCGTTTGTGAAGGACGCCTTGAAGGGTTCCGCAAAATCGCAAAAGGAGCCAGGCATGACGCCGCAAGGAGATGCCTGCTCTGCTGGCTCTAGCCACCCCCTCTGTGGCATGGGAGAGAAGCTGCATAGCCGACTTGGTCATTCGTGCCGAGAAGGTTCTTTTGTCCTCAGCAGACATGGACTCCGGGGTGACCCAGCGTACTGATTAGAGCCCACTGAAGGCAAATCACGTGCCAAGTAGTTCAGCGCCCTTACGGAGAAGGTGGCTGAAGCAAACATCTGCTTTCCAATACAGTCCATCATCCAAGACTCCTTGTCGGCAGGATGTACCGAGGAACTATCCTGAGCCAGTTCCTTCTTGGTGGCAGCCGCCACCACCATGGCATCTACTGGGGAACCTTTGCTCCACGCAGTCCTGTCGGGGGACTAAGGATTTTATCTGGCCTCATGGGGATCGGCTCTACAGTGTCCGGCTCCTTCCACGCCCTGGTAGTTATAAGATCTACCAGGGGGTCGGCCGGAGGGGACACCCAAGAGGTAGATGGGCCTGTGTCAAACACCTCCAGAAACAGACTCATCCGAGGAAGGTTTTTGGGCTGACCACCCCCCTCTAATGCGCAGCATCTCCAAGATGTCTCCAAAGGAGACATCTTCGGGGGGAGGGTGACCAGGGGAATCTTCCCCTTCCTCTAAGTCAGTGTCTTCAGTGAGGGACTCAGGGGAGTCCAAGTGCCTCCTTTTACACTTTTGTTTGTGAGGAACCTCTTCAGGGGGGCTGTCAGAGGAGGGCTCACCAACCAGGGTCCTGTTCCTCTAGGGGAACCATCTGGGAAGTAGACGCAGGCTGTCCCTGGGGCCGGAAGATGGAAGACAAGCCTGTCTGCGTGGGAATGGTGGATGGATACACAGCACAAGCCTGGGGCCTCGAATCCCTCGAGAGGACCCTCTCCCACAATGTTGAAGGCCGAAGATGAACCACTCTCCCTAGGATCCGAGGGCAGCCCCCACAGATCAGACGTGTGGATCAGCACCGAAGCGATCGGACCCGAAAGAAGTGTGCTCCGACCACATCGGAGCCAAAGACCCTCACCCCTCCGGATCAGAGGCTCGTCTCACGGCCCAGACAGCTCGGATCTGAAAGTGGACCCGACAAACTCAAGGTTACAGCTGGTGTAGTGATTACTATCGGCGCCGACTCCTCAGCTCCGAAGCAAGATAATGGATCAGAGAAGGGGCAAAGAAAGGGGCTGAGCTCCCCCCGCGGAGGGGGGGCAAGAGCACTCCCATTTACATCTGGGCCTGGAGGAAGTGACGCATCATCCGGTTCATGTCCGCATCCGAAAGGCTCCTAGTTGATCTAGAAGCCGGAGAGGCTGGCCGGGAAGGCCGCCTTGACCTCGAAGGTGACCGGGTCTCCTCCTCTGGCTCCAGAGAGAAATGTGGAGAACTGAGCCGAGGGGGAGACCTTCAAGGGAGAAAGGAGCTGCTCAGCCGGCAGGGCAGAATCGGCCCACCACTTATGGCTCCTATGCCCCCCTCCCCGTCTCTTCCTTCTCCCTATGTCTATCTTTCTTACTGGCGTCTCTCTCTCTCCCTGGGACACAGTGGGAGTTTGAGTCCCGGCTAGGGGAGCAGGAGTAGTAGGCTGAACAGCCGCATCCACGGCTGGTGCCACTGAGGGAGAGGAGGACGAAGCAGAATCCGAGGGCAACAGGCCCGCAAGGATTAACTTCGTCCTCCTCTCCCTCAAAGCCCGGGGGTTGAAAGAAGCACAGATCAGG